>NC_092266.1:26060756-26223256 GCF_036320965.1 Panulirus ornatus | reverse complement strand
TAACTTGCCAAAGCCATGGATGGAAATAATGTCTTTTTGTGGTGCATTTCTTGTCAGCGCCATCTGTTGACCGCAGCCGGCTTCTGATTGGCTCGTCCCGGACCAATTTTCTGTAATGGCTATTTCGAATTAGGTAGGGAGTGGCTGGAAGTCATCGAGGATTATAGATTTCTTTTTTTTCCTATTTATTTTTGTGTTTTGGGTATTTATATTATTGACGACGATACCATAAGCTTCTAAATTTTATGTAGTGTGTTCGTAATTCGCTCTTCTGATATACAGATACAGTGACACACAATTAGAAATATTATCGAATAACTTTTTCACGTTATTTTAGATTCGAAAAATTTAACCCCGTCTTCACTGGTATATAATTTGATAAAACACTAGATTCCTATTTTGCCCGGTGAAGTTCCATATGGCTAGTGTTGTATAGCTCAGCAAGAGAGCCTGTCTTTGCAACGTCAGTCCTTTAAAAGAGAAGATAATGCTGTGGGATATATCATTCCGTTAGACCTTTGGTCTGTATTGATGGATGCATGGAGAGCTTTGGTCATGGGAATACGCGGAGCAAAAAGACTGATTACTGGAGACCTGAAGGTCGAGTGGGTTCTGTGACGAGGTTATATGCTAGGGAGAATAGCCATAGTGACCCGAATTTACTGGTCTGTAGAGAGGGAGTTAGGATAGTAAAGGGCGAGGGTTCCATCCCAGCCACCACCCCCTTCGGCACGCCAGCTCGAAGGAAAATAGATTTACGAGGGAACGCCATAGAAGTGTTGATGTTGCCACCGAGCAGGCAAAGGCATTTGGAAGAGATTCATACACTGTGGAAGGACAATGATGAGGTTTTTGCTTTTACTGATGGTGTCGTTCAAGGTGATATGAGAAGTGGAATGGGATTTGTGACATGTACAGAGATAGATGTATACTAACATGGAACTTCCGTAGGAAAGGATAAATGTGGCCAACACATTTTTCATCTAATTTCGGCTGTGGAAGAAGGATTTTGCCCACAAATCTTTAAAGAAATACTTGAAATGTGTGTCTTTTTTCGCCACTGATTGGTCGTATTATTCTTTCTTTCTCTTTACGTTGGAGGCTTTAGTCACCGACAAGAGTCCACATTAAGGCCAGGCCTTAATTGAGATGTAGAGAGGTTAGTGAAAGAAAGAAAGAAAGAAAGAAGAAAGAAAAAAGAAGAGACAGAGGACAGTATTTACGAATCTTGGAAGACGGGGAAAAGCCTGTCTTTTGCACTGCGTCTGTTTAGTCGTGTTTCAAACTTGCTCGTAGTCCTGGCCTGGCGTGTGTTTATAGTAGGTTCCTACGTTCTTTACTGCTGCTGCTGCTGAAGAAACCTTTTTGTGTCCCCACGTGTATATTATATCTCCCCTTTGACTTTCATGTTGTTAATTCTTAACGTGGTAGTATCATCGAGAGAGAGAGAGAGAGAGAGAGAGAGAGAGAGAGAGAGAGAGAGAGAGAGAGTATACACAACTTTAGATCTGTAAGTCTTTCTTTATTTTTAATATACATATATATGTAATGTTTGTCATCCGTTAACCATTATTAGTATCAGGTGTACAATGCCCTCCCCCCCACCTCCAACTTTGAGCTGAAAGTGTGTTAGTCCGCCTCAAATGTTTGTCAGAGCCGCCTGTGTTGTGACGAGGGATGAGGACCCTTTTCAAACGTGTCAGCGTATTGTTAACCATTGTGCGCTTCTTGATTGCTTGCCTCCACCCACCCACTCCCTGTTATGTGCCCCTGCAATTAAACTGTCATCGAGAGACGGTTTGTCCTCCCCGTCGCCGGGCAGGTAAGGTAGTGACGATCGAGGAAATGCTTTAAGAGTTACCCCCCCCTTATCGGTTTGTGACTTTGGAAATGTCGAAGGGGCACAGTGTGGCGTTAGTGTCTCGTCCACACCATAGCATTTGGGGGAGGGTAAATGTCGGGTCATTAGACTGTCTAGCTTAAAAGGTTCCCTTATGTTCGAGTTGGTCCTGTGGGAGGAGTTGAATAATGCAGGGATTAACTCGCATGACTTTATATAAAGAGATTACATACGATGGTGGTGTTTTAGGTGCGAGATTTTGCGTCCTTCGCTGCGTGCTGAAGACATGAGTTTGTACCGTGAGTGAAGTGTGTGTGTGTGTGTGATAGTTTCCTCATGTCTCATGATGAAATGAGAGGATTTCTCAGTCAGTTAGGGTGACTCCATTGGTGTGTACGCTCGGTAAAAGCTGTATCTTCCCCGATGGGTTCGATGTATTTCGAAATGATCGATACGACTCGTGGTGTCTTGGTGGTATGTGTTAAGGGGGGAAAGTAAGGCAAATTTCCTGATAATTATGATAGCCCTATTTATAGTTATTTCCATCGAAATATGAAATCAATATAACATTTCTTACGGAAAATGACCATAAAATATCGCTAGCAATCGATACAACAATATTACGAAAGCAAGGCTACCAATGCCAGGAGAGAACAACGGCCATTTCTCATAATGCATCGTCTGTGGGTCATATTCCTTCACACAAATAATGCGGTAAGATACTTTTTTTGCCGCGAGTACAAGTGCTTTCTTCTCTTCCTTAGATGTGACACCGAGAGTCAAGTCCAGTGTGTTGGAGATGATGATGTTGGAGGAAATTGATGTTTTTGAGAGTATGATGTTAAGTTTTCATACGAGTCACCGCTCTTGGCGAGGCTAATTGTGTTGTTAGTTTCAGTGAAAATGTGAAATCTTTTTTAGTTTAGGTGATGTGTTATCCATTCTTGGTGATGATGGTGACCAGGTTGCTTCCGATGGGTGTTAGTGATGATGACAGTGATGGATCACTATTTTCAGATGTAGTGAGTAAAATAGATGATGATAGAGATATGCTCGCAGGTCGGTGTCGATGAGGACGACTTGGTGGTGACGAGGGGGCGTTGGCAGAGTGGCTATCTTCGTCACCCGATGACAAGGGGTGACGGGTGACGTGTGGGGGAGAGGAGGAGGAGGAGCAGCTTAATTGGCGAGGTGATGATGATAGTGTTGACAGTGTTATTGAATAGGCTGTCACCCGGGGTTAGGGGGCCTGCTGGTGGTGATTGGAATTGTTGTCATAAAAGAGTGAGGTCCACTGTATTGAAGGGGAGGAGAGAGAGAGAGAGAGAGAGAGAGAGAGAGAGAGAGAGAGAGTATACCGCCTCTGTTGTACAGTTTCCTATAAAGTCGAGACGTAGCTCTACAGAGCCTGTGTTGACATCTGTGTCTCACTTTCTCATTAACACCTGAGCTCGCCTTAAGAACATAGTGTACCTTCATATTCTCTAGAGTGAGTTGCGGTAACTGAAAAGGAAAGAGGAAAGTAAAGATGAAGTGATAATAATAGAGCGTGGAAGAGACGATGGAACAGACCTGAGAAGGAAGTGTGTGTGTGTGTGTGTGTGTGTGTGTGTGTGTGTGTGTGAGGCGTCCCGTCCCGTGTGCCTTATATGTAGACTATCAACGTCTTTACTCGGTGCAGCGTTGTCTAATCCGGCGAATTTGTGTCTTTCCCTAACGTCATAATTACCGTGGTGGTCAGAGAAGGCTGGCGGGCGGGCGGGCGGTCGGGTTAAGTTTAGGTACGGAGGGAGGCAGAAATACCCCCGTTAAGTTACTGCCTAAGAAGCTCCACATTGTGGGCCTCGAGCTTGGCCTTTTGATCTCGCCACGCGAGCAACAGATGGAACAGGGATGGGAAACCCTGGCGTTACTCCACGCAGGTATTGGGTGTCTCGTATGTACACAGCCAAGGCTCAGTCAGGATTGGATGGCGGAGGGAGGGAGCGCGGGTAGGGGTTCTTGGTTGGAGGATCATGTCTAGGAATATGCATTAAGGCGCTCTAAAACTCCTAGGATGAAGAATGGTCCAGTGAGGCCAGACGATGAATTAAGGATTATGGTGCCCGTGTTCCTTTGCATGTGTTGAGATGATGATACACATTAAACACTCCATATTAGAAACTAGAGGGATATTACTCTTGGGACGAAAAAGGTAATCCAATTATTACTGTAATCGAAGGTATGAATGCCTTGAATATAAGGTGGCATCCACGGAGTAGTAGTGCCATGCATCAGAACTTGGGAGGATTGTGATAACCGGACCACATCTGTCAGATAGCTCAGGTGCTCCTCCTTTCCAGCAGGTGGCGTCCTGAACCTCGGAGAGGAGAGGAAGTTACAATGTGTGTTTTCCTCGTCTGATGCTCCGTCAAACACACGACTACGCGTTTACCATTGTCACAGTTTCCTCGTAAGGTCCCGAATCCCCAGCGTTTAAAGGATATCCCTCACGCCTCATAACCTCTCACACACACCCCCTCCTTTCCCTCCCTCCTCACTGTAGTAGTTCCCCCCTACTCCTTCCCCATCATGGCCACACTCATTACTCCCCCACCCAAACCCACCCACACGTACCCATTCGTCTCTGACCGGGTAGGCCCCCTCCTCCCCTCTCCTCTCCCAAACTCTGCAACCGTAGCCATTGTGATCCACTGTTGGTGGGGCGTCGTATACCTGACGGTGGCATTAAAGGGCTGGCTTGGTCTTGGGGCCGCCTGGTGGTGATGTATGGCACCTCGTATATTTGGACAACTGTAACCAGTGGGGTTAAAAAAGAGGTGCTACTCTCGTCTGCCGTACTAAACAACACTCACGTTCCCCAGAACGTCTTGTGGTGAGGAGTTCTCAGGACTGATTCTTCTACACAGTACGTCGATAGCTGAGCGTTAAAGGTAGATCATTCGGTTATAGATTTTTTTTTTGTCTTTTTTTATGTAAGCTTGATATTTTTTTTTTCTATTCTAGTCACCCGGCAGTTCAAAATTAGATTTGAAATTAAGAATATTTTTACATTTTTTTTTTTTTTTTGTGTGTGTGTGTGTGTGTGTGTGTGTGTGTGTGTGTGTGTCTGTGTGTGTGTGTGTGTGTTTGCATTCTTCACGGGCTGACTGTGCACTGGATTTAGCCACGCAGGTCAATGGCTCACGGGCTTAGTTTTCATTTCGTAATATATATATATATATATATATATATATATATATATATATATATATATATATCTCTCTCTCTCTATCTATATATCTCTCTCTCTCTCTCTCTCTCTCTCTCTCTCTCTCTCTCTCTCTCTCTCTCCCCTTCTGTATATCCCTCTTCCCTGTCCTTTTTCCTTCGCGCTCCCCCTCTCTCGTCGACAATTCACGTCAAATAAAGAAACCTGGAAGCAACAGAGGCAATAGGGGGTCCCAGACGGCGATGTGAAGAATTTCGACTGGGGATCTGCTTGGACAGTATCCCACATTAATGAAGGGCCTTCCTTCGTCTGCACGAAACACGAACAAGGAACACGAATATTTACACGTTTTTTTTTTTTCTTTTTCAACCAACGTTTACACGACCCTCTCCTCTTTCGTATATCGTAAACGTTATTTACTCCCGTGGCGAAAGGTGTGATTTACAGACTAAGTTGTGATGAACAGACTAAGAGATGTCCCTCTCCCCATCCCCCAATACGTAATGCAAGAGCCATTATGGATGGTTGTTGGTCTGTAGGTGTGGGTGGATGACCAATGAGGGGGTAATGGAGGGGAAAAGCACACGAGCGGTGGTTGGATGGAGGAGGGTGGACACACACACACACACACACACACACACACACACACACACACACACACACACCAGCGGTAACTACACAAATCTAAAATCTAATGATATGGGGAGGTGGCCGCGGCTTACCTCGGCCAACGTAATTGCAGTGTCAACAAGGACGGTAAACACCCAGGCCAGAGGGCCGTATATATATATATCCTCACCTTCGCCAGCAGCAGCCTACCTAGCAGGAGGAGGAGTAGCTCTTCATACCCCCATGTTATTTTCCTCCTGCATTGGTCGTGTGTGTGGGAAGGTGATCTGATGGGTGTTGTAATTACGGTGTTCGTTGTTTGTGTATATTCACATCCTGTGGTTGAGCTACTGAAGACCATCTTGTGTGCAGGAGCTTTTTTAAGGTTATTACAGTGTTAAGTGTAACATCCGCTTCGTGTAAGTCCATGAATTATGCATGATTAGGATGTCATCCATTTTGACCCCTACGGGTTCAAAGAAATTACCGACCTGCGGTAGTCAAAAGAAGAGTTTGTCATACGTCAGTTTCCATTTGATATCAAGTGTTATGTTCAGCTGTCGATAATATATATATATACTTCCCACGTATTCCCTGCGTGTCGTAGAAGGCGACTAAAAGGGAAGGGAGCGGGGGGCTGGAAATCCTCCCCTCTCATTTTTTTTTTAATTTTCCAAAAGAAGGAACAGAGAAGGGGGCCAGGTGAGGATATTCCAAAAAAGGCCCAGTCCTCTGTTCTTAGTGCTACCTCGCTAACGCGAGAAATGGCGAATAGTGTAAAAGAAAAAGAAAAAGATATATATATATATATATATATATATATATATATATATATATATATATATATATATATATATATATATATATATAATGTATATTATCATTATTATTATTATTATTATTTTTTATTATTATTGTGTGTGTGTGTTAACTGCCGGTATTAACCAGAAACTACATTTTGCTTGCAGGTGAGAAGGGCTTGCGCGCATGTACAGTCAGTCCCATCGAACATCCTGGTGCTGGTAATCCAATTCAAAAGGTTAGTAAAAAGTCCTTTAATCTGAGTAGCTTTTGCATTGGTAGAAGGAGTCGGAATCCTCTTTTTTTCCTTCACATTATCGATAGCAGGCTCAGCCGCCACGTAGGACAGAACCTCAGCGAAACGTTTCCGATCTGCTGTGTTCACCGTGATGGTCCATAGTGACCAGGTGATGAGCAAGGAGGAAGTGCTATCCCTGTAAAAGACCTGGTTCAGAAACGGGGAATCGTGTAATTGGTCGTTTGAAAGTTAAGATGTTCGCATACTGTTTGCACATGATGCAGTTTATCCCACAGATTAAAGTGTGGTGTTCGTCAGCGCTGTGGGTTTAACGGAGCCACCCTTAAGTCTGATGGTACGACCCTTGGGTATGATGACCTGGTCTTCGATGACCTGGTCTTTGACCCACTTCTCTTTAAGGATCGGGTCTGAGCTCATTATAATCCAAAGCTCCCACTGCATTGCTCAGGGGTTCGTACCGTCGTGTTCAAGGGTCGTAATGTCGTGCTTAAGGGTCGTACCTTGGTGCTCAAGGGTCGGGCCATCGTGTTCAAGGGTCATACCGTCGTGCTCAAGGGTCGTAAAGTCATGTTCGAGGGTCCTACTGTCGTGCTCAAGGGTCATACCTTCGTGTTTAAGGGTCGTCCCTTCGTGCTCAAGGGTCGTACCGTCGCGCTCACATGGTCGTACCGTCGTGTTCAAGGGTCGTAATTACCGCCGTGCTCGAAGAGAATGAGGTTATAGAGAGTCTTTTTGTGTATTTTTCCTCTTGTAATGACCCTCAAGTCGCTGATTTACCGAGCGAATATGTTTGAGTGTTTCTTCGTGTGTGAAATAAATCGTAAAGACGTAAGGTAAATGGTCTTCCGGGTGTGATACCCGGAAATGTATCTCGCTGACGTTTAATTTGGATTGAAAACGGCCTCCGGCAACTTGGGACTCATTAATAAGATTTAGTAATAATCAAGGCTTTTGGGGAGAGGTGGTGTGGGGCGGGCTGGCGCGCGTGGGGGCGCGGCCCACCAGATGTGTACAATAAGCAAGATTTTGTTTTTAATGAACACTTAGAAAACTCGGCAGCGGCAGCGTGAAAGCAGGGCTGGTGGAGAGAGAGGCAGCTCTCTCTCTCTCTCTCTCTCTCTCTCTCTCTCTCTCTCTCTCTCTCTCTCTCTCTCTGTCTCTCCTCTCTCTCTCTCTCTCTCTCTCTCTCTCTCTCTCTCTCTCTCTCTCTCTCTCTCTCTCCAGGCTGTAGGACGGCCCTCTCCAACCAAGGAACTCGTGGTTGTCGGTCATTAGCGAGAGGCTAAGATGACTTTCTTTCTTTCTTTTTTTTTCTCGGTAATTAAGTCCATCATAAACCCCGGAACGTAAGTGACACTTGGCAGGCTAATGATCGTTGTGGTAATCGTCCGTGGTATGAGGAGGACGTGGTGTTGGCAAGCCTGAGCTCAAGTGGCAGCCGGGGAGGGTCTGGCTAACGAGCCCTTGAACCAGTGGTCACGAAGGTGCCCTTTATTGACAAGCCCTCAAGCGGCAGCAACAGCCCGGAAGGGGCCCTTATTGACGAGCCCTCCGAGTAGCAACCACGACGGGTCCTGCTACTAGCTCTCCCCTCAAAAGCAGAAGCTGCAGGAAGTCGAGTCGCATCGCGAGTGCGTACCCTCCCTCCCTCCCTCACCTCCTCCCGTCGGCCACCAGCCACCACAGCGGCAGGATCCTGTGCCTCACCTTCCGGTAGTGAGGGTTCGACCCGGGTCGCACCGCGGGGAGTGAGTGAAGGGAAGGAGGGAGAGGAGAGGAGGTCGTTGGTTGGGGGGGGGTTCGTTCGTTCTAACACACCACCCCCTCTGGTATGGTTTGTCGTAACCGAATGCATCACGTTGGACTTTACGAGTCCATAACTCAACCTAAGACGGACTGTGCTAATAAGGGTTGTGGGCGGGCGGTGGGGGCAGCAGGCCAGGCCAGGCCAGGCAGGATTGGCCTCTCTATAAAGTATTGTAGCCGGGCGCACACGGCGCTTAAAAGTGATATTAATGTCCGACAGCCCCCGGGAATATTGACACGTTTCTCACACCTCCCTCCGTCCCTCCCTCTCTCCGTCAGAGACGACGGGAGGGAGGGCCATGGGGCCATGAGCGCATTTCAAGTTCCGGTGATAGGTGAAGGAGGAGAGGGATTACAGGGCCTGACATCGTCCCATTCGGCGATGGCAGCTCCTAGTAACACTACTCCGTGGGCTTGTTAAGTGCGTCATCTCCCCTAGACACAGACGGAGTGTGTCTTTTACCTGGTTCGTCACGATAACCTGTCTTTGGTGTACCGGTCGCTGGCTGGCGGGGCATGTTGCTGGCGAATGGGCAGAGCGTCATGTATTCGCATGCTCTCTGTAAGTCTGTATAATCTGGGCAGCAGCAGCAGCACTAGCCTCATTGCTTCCCAGAGTCTCTCTCTCTCTCTCTCGTTGATGAATATGGGTCTCTCGTCTTTCTCACTCCGTCTCTGGCGGTTAGAGATTGTTTTTCGTTTTCAAAATCTTTTACGCGTTAACTCATGACTTCCTGTCAATAATGCGTTGTTCTTTCCCAGCGGAACTGGGCCAGAAGAGTTGGCCTTACCAGAGAGGGAGAAGAAGAAAACATAACGTGGATCAAGTGTGTTATGAACTGGGAGTTAACGTTAGCAAGTACCTTCTATCTGCTCGGATATATATATATATATATATATATATATATATATATATATATATATATATATATATATATATATATATATATATATATATACACATACATACACACACATATTTACTGTAGGCATCAATTTAATTTTGTTTCCCTGACCATTTGCTTCTATGAATCTTTTTATACAAAATCTTAAAGGACCATTGATTTTCAGTGTTCATAGATATAGAGTAAATTTTCGTAGTATGTTAACGCACAACGCACAGTGCTTTACAAATGGAATAAAAACTATGGGAGAAAATGAATGGGTAAATGATAATCCTAACCATGTTAACAACTTGGCTTGAGCTCGGTAAAGTTGGCCTTACGTTAATAATTTCCTGGTGAGAGTGTTTGATGATATCCCATCAAAGTTCTGTATTCATATTTTCCGAGGCTGTTTGTCTGAATTGTAATTTCTGAATGGACAAAGTCCATGTTTAGAGGTGAGCTAAACTCATCCTCAGCCGATCGTACAACTGGATTGAAAACACGCATTTAAAATTTATCTTACTGAAAACAAGCGCGAGGGTTTCGAAGATATAAAAATTTTTAAGCCAAGGACCTTTTTTCTTTCGTTTTTCCTCCTGTCTAAAATTGATTCAAATCGCTCTCAACCCCCGTAATTAGCAATTACAGACACTCGACGGAATGTCCAGCATTTTAAAGTTCAGTTTGACCTTTCCTCTGAAAGGTAGTGCGTCGTAGGGCAAGCCAGTGTCAGACCCCCTAGAACCAGTGATCACCTTCCTAACCTTCTTCTATTAATGAGGAGCTCAAGCGGCGGAGGGGGAATTCTTGGACACGTCGAGTGACACAGGTAGACGAAGAACCCGCCGTAAACTTCAGCCTCCGAGAGAGAGAGAGAGAGAGAGAGAGAGAGAGAGAGAGAGAGAGAGAGAGAGAGAGAGAGAGAGAGAGAGTTTTTATGCATTATTGATTTCAGTAAAGGCATGAGAAATCGGTATCAGATTTTCTGTTATTCCTTGTTCTTCTGGGTCTGACTTTTGTAAATGGGTTTCATATGTTCCAGTATGATACTGCTGACGCTCTGCATTGGAGGAATTGTTTAAGAAATAGTGAACGATTCCTCTCCTTGCAGATGAAGCTCTTAGCTGAAGACGAAATGAACTATGGGAGCAGACGCGACTGGTTCCCTGAATGACCAAGAACGACTCTGGAACAGAGACCGTCTTTGGATGAAAAACAAAGGAACTTTGTGGTCTTTTTTTTTTCTTTTCTTTTCAGGCGTATAGGTTACGTATGGTTTTAAAACTGTCCTTGTTGTAAGGTTCATTCATTGTCGTCCTTGTGATGTAATTTAGTCAGTCTGAACCAGTGCTTGTGGACGTTCTTGTGCACTCTGTGACCTTTTTCGCGCCAGCAACTACAGGATGGCTGAGAGTGGTTTGAAATTCGTCGCTCTTTGCGGCAGAAAAATGAATGATGGATTATTTTCGTCAGGCGTTGAGCTGTCGTATATACCATCCTGGTAATGTATTCACCTAAATTTTTTTTTTGGTTGGGGAGTTATTTACTTTTGGGAATGACATGAGAACTTATTTTCTTTCTAAGGCTCTCACTGGTCTTTGCTAGAGAAGGTCCTGCTAATTTGATGGTAGTTTGTAGAGCAGAAGTTTCAAGAGCCTGGCCTCTCGACTGAGACCCAGCCAGGCGACTTAAACCGGCTCAGGAAAGAGAAGGTTAAGAGTTGATTACGGACAGGAGCTCGGAATTGTCAAAGGCTCTCTTGACTTCGAGCTAAGCCAGACTGATTTCATTCGGAGTAATGGCTGCAAACACTTGGGCAAGTATTGTACTTCGAATGAGACGAAATTACTTTTTCTCCAACTGGAGTGTTGACGTACAGTTTGATTTACGAGTTACATCAGCTGGAAGCAGCATTATAGACACGTTTGAGAGTATATCTGGTTAAGGGCTTCAAGTCCACGACTGTGTCTTTGGATCTTTAGATATTCTGTGCGCTTTTGTCCTCCTTGAGACTTCACTAATGTCGCAGTTACTGATTTCTGCCGTGATTGAAAATAGCCTCGAAAGGACCGGCTGGTTTGTTGCTGTTCGAACTTCTTTTGTGAGGCTTTACAACGACGATTCTCGACTCATTACGTTCATGATGTGACCCACCGTACTCACTTTTTTGCCCCCATCGTACCCTCGATGTCTCCCATCATGCTCGAGATGTGATCCATCAATCATACTCGAGTTGTGACCCATCAATCATACTCGAGATGTGACCCTCTCATACTGGAGATGTGACCCCCTCATACTGGAGATGTGGCCCCCCCCTCATACTCGAGATGTGAACCATTTATTCCATGGAGTTTTACAACTTTTTTACGTTAATGAAGCCTGCAGTGAAATTTTAGCCCGTTCTCACGGAACACACAGTGAAGATCAAATACAGATGATTGTTATCATCAATTATGCTCTTCAGAGTGACATATATTTATATATATATATATATATATATATATATATATATATATATATATATATATATATATAGATAGATAGATAGATAGATAGATAGATAAAAGTATGGATAATACAGTTCCTTTTTGATTCAATTAGAGGGCGTTGACGTAAGAAATGTATAAATGTACCACATCTAATAAAAAAAAAAAGAGCCACACCTAATAATAAAAAAAGAAGCTGCTTTCAATTCTTCTCCAAATGTGGAACATATCATTGAACAGCGTATCAATAGTTTTCCAACTTTTCCCTTATGAAAAGCGCCACAAAGAGACATTCTTACAAATGGCGTGCAGTCTGTCTTTGCCCGTCTCCATTCTGACGTTGTTTCGTTGTAGGAAACTCCCTGCCACTCATGTATGTTGTGGTTCCAGACACTGGCAGATCTTCCAGTGCCTCTCAGTTAACGATGACTTGTTTCTCACAGTCGAGCAGAATCTTTTTTAAGAATATCATCCTGCCGAAACACATCGTTCCATGGGCGGAGATGACACTCAGTCTTTGAAGTTCGGATAACACTCGTGCCTTTTCTCTGAGGTCGGAAATACATTCTCGAGGGGAGGTCAATTATATATTCGAACACTTAACAGCTGCATCAGCTTGAAATTCGTGCAGGGGACCTGTTATAAACGGCCGTTAACTTCTCAATACGGCCAGACATAATATTATTATTAGCTTCTCCGTTTTCTTTTTTCTCCTCCTGCCTCTCTTGAGGTAGACGGGACCGATTCAATGGCCTGCGGTCTCTATGTATGGTAATATTACTATGGATCTCCGTACGCCCGTGCGATACCGCATCGATGGATGAGACTTGAAAAAAATAGGTGATGGAGTTTCGCCAGCGGTGTTGATGCTCTCGGGAACTCAAACGGGTACCGGGCTTCTCCGTTATAACACTGTTAACGCAACGGCTATATGGGGGTACTCCGTTGGCAGCGCTTGCATAAACTGCTACTGGGTGACTCTGTTAACAGGATGAGCACAACGGCTGTTATGGGCTATTCACAGTTGACAGTACTTGCACAACAGATCCTGGGCTACTAATGACTGTTAACAGTACTAACATCAACGGCTAATGGGCTACTCCGTTAACGGTATACACAACGGCTGCTAAATTATCACTTATCAAACTTTGAGAAAGAAGAAAAAAATCTCCATTCAACACTTCTCGAGCAACGGCCATCAGAAATTCATGTCATAACGAACTGTGAAGAAACTCTTTCGCTTTTTGTTCATTGGTGGTTCATCAAGATATTTAGAGTCTGGGTTGGATCTGCTCACTGCTGCATTGTGAGTCACGTTTTTATCACCACTTTTTCTCTCTCTGTCCCGCGGCAAATGAACGTTAGTCGAATCATAGCGGAAAGTGGTTTTCTGACGACGCGTGCCGATGTTGCCATAGGGGTAGTGTATACATAAATTAAGCAGGTTATTATGAACCTGTATATATATATATATATATATATATATATATATATATATATATATATATATATATATATATATATATTAAGTTGAACTAAAGGCCAATCTTGTATAAAAATGATTCCTTTTACTGTCTGGTTCTAATTTTCTTTCATACGCTCTTTTAAGAAAGTTCCAATAATACGATCGTGAAGAGCGTATATCGCGTCGCTTGAAAAATGCCCTTTGCTGTCGCTGTTGGTAGGACGAGGTTCAGTGCACAGTCGACACACTTTCTATGACACGGGTCGACCATCGCTGTAACACACATTGACAACTTCAGGGGAGGGGTGGATGCGTCTCTGAAATGCATGAAGCGTTGCGTTCTCGCTGAAATACAGGGTGGGTGATCCGTTGTTCTCCTGAGAGCTCCATCATACCCTGTGTGAATCGCCAGCACCCGCGCTGAGTATCAACTATCAAATGTTCTTCCCCTGCGATTATAAATGTTCTAATTAAACTCGGGGAACAAAGAACACCCACCCACCTCCCACGGAACAACGAGGAACCAGCATCAAGATCTCTCCCACGGGGGGCGGCGCAACATATCCTTTACACTCGGCACCCCGGATTTAGCATCTATCGCCTCCATAACTTGGCTGTCCAATTTGGGAGGTGAATAGTTGCAGCAGTCCGCTGTAATTGGATGTGAGGCGCAATACTCCTCACCGTACATTAGTCACTCATTACAAGCAGCTGCACGGGCGTCAGAGGGAGGGAGGGAGGAGGGCGGCGGAGCGCGGCGGGAGGGCAGCGAGCGAGGATGGCGTGCACCTGTGCTCGTCCAGAGCATCTGCCATACGCCGTTCACCACCCGTAAACCGGCCGGCGTCCATTTCTCGTCATAATTTAATTTTCGTCTGACAGTCGCCGCGCCGCGTGCGAGTGGCCATTGCGCCCCCATGCCTTGACCAGTCCTGGTGCTGGTGGGGTGGTTGTCTCCCACCGGGTGGTATAGAGGCGGGGTATGAGAAGACATGAAGGGAAGGGAAATAGGAGAAAGAAATGGGTCAAGGAAAGCGGGAGTTGTGGAGGAGGAGGTGGGGGAGGGAGGAGGATAAATTATGATGAGACAGACATACGGGTTGGGGTAAAAGTGTACTTTTCACTCTCCCAGATTAGATTTTCACTTTTTTCTTACGTTGGTTAAAGCTGGTTGACCCACTTCAACCTTTTTGTACGTGATAAGACAAAAGATCATCTGTTCCTACATTAGAATACATTTTGGTATCTATATTGTGATCGCTGCATCTCTGTCCAATGAATGTTTTTTATGTATTTTTTTTTTTTTTTTTTTTTTTTGAATTAGCTGAGACGGCACTGGCAACTGAAGCCCTCATCAAAGCCATCATATTGATGCTATATATGTCCCTAAGCCAGAGCCAGGTACCCATTTTATCGACCAGCCTCTTAAGAGTGGATGAACAGCTGGGTTGCCTGTGGGCCGACTGTCGCAACCAGGATTCGAACCTATGCAGCTCGACCCTGGGCGTCCCGGGATTTGCGTCACTGTTTTCTACAGCGACGCGTTATCCTTTTGTTGGTAGACAAGGGCGTTACTAGGTGCGTGACTGTCTTGTCTGCGTGACGCACATGCTGGACTCTTCGTGACCTGGAACAAGACGTTCGGTCGTACCTTCGTGCTCGAGGGTCGTACCAAGACGCGTCGTGGCCAAAGGGTCGCTTCGCCTCATGCCCACGGGATTGATGGGACGTTCGTCGTCTTTATCTTTCAGCGAGGTCGTCTCGCTAAGGCTGACCCCACCCTCCTCCCCAAGAGAGAGAGAGAGAGAGAGAGAGAGAGAGAGAGAGAGAGAGAGAGAGAGACTTGCTTCATCGGATTTGATCTGGATCTGCCGCTTGTTTCGGGCGGCTCCAGAGAACTGCTGGCTGGAGTCAGGGTTTGCGTTGGTTCCCCCCCCTCCCGTACACACACACACACACACACACACACACACACACACACCCGACCCGTGCCAATAATGATACACCAGAGGGCGAGCTGTCATTGATAAGTACCCTTGCCAAACATGGACCTGGCGAATCTTTACACGCATCACGTCATGATAAGCTGCAAGGCTTACTCCAGTTGCCTCTCTCAACGTGCCATCTCCTCTCAGGATAGGTCAAGGCTGATGTCTGACCGCGGGTCAAGTGAGTGGGTGACGAGTCGTCTGGGTGCTGGTGTGTGACAGGAGACAGGAGGGTGGGGGTGGCCGTGTATCGCCTGGGTGTTGAAAGGTCGTGGGATGTGTGTGTGTGTGTGTGTGTGTGTGTGTGTGTGTGTGTGTGTGTGTGTGTCTTGGTTGACGGTCGATTAAGTGATATGACTGAGTCTGCGGCTGAAAATACAAAGTAGAGCATGAAGACAGAAGGGGAAGTACATAATTTCCCTGCTCCTTGAAGCAGCGCCAGCCTCGGAGAGAGCTGTAGGAGCTCCTGGGAAAACCAGGGTACTGCAGTAACTCCAAGACCCTTTCAAGAAAATGGGAAATTATATAGATTTTATTATATTTTCTCTACGTTGAAGGCTCCAGTCATGGACAAAAGTCCACATCAAGGCTGGGAGTCTTAATTGAAATATGGTAAAAGTTAATGAAGGGGGGAAAAAAAAGAAGAGACGAGGGAAAGTATTTACGAATTTTGCAGGAAGTGAATAGCCCGTCATTTAAAAAGTGCCGCCAGGCCATAGTTATTGGAAAAGACGTGAGAGTCCAGAGAGCTCCAAAGCTACGTGGTGTAAGGAAAGAAACAGAGAAAGGAGGAAAAAAGAATATATATATATATATATATATATATATATATATATATATATATATATATATATATATATATATATATATATATAACCTTGTGTGCTTGCAAACTCATATTAGCTTTTATGTGTGCACTTGTATATGTTTGTGTATACTAGTGTGTGTGTGTGTGTGTGTGTGTGTGTGTTGTCACTCGTCAGCCGTGGAGTATGTTGATAGTGTCTGGTTGACAGTTCCCCTTCTTAGGTCGGGGTGTTCACGTCAGCGCTCTCGACGCTGACCTATTGCTCTGAATGAAGCCAGTCTTCAGCAGCTGAGCCATCTGTTAGCGGCCCTCAAAGGTCAGTGGAAGTCGGTCCTCCTCTCCCTCCCTCCCTCACTAAGATCTCTTAATCATTAATCTTATTGGTCTTACTGCTGCTGCTGCCGCCGCTGCTGATGCTGGTGAAGTTAAAGGTAGAAAAAAAAAAAAGATGTGATTGAATTTACGTCAACATCTATTTTGAGCGACACATTTTCTGATGAGATCAACACTCCAAAAAAAAAAAGAAAAAAAGAAAAAAGACACACAATCACATTTGGTAATGAGCTCCTGATTGTGTTGATTCGTCCAGACCAATTTTTTTCTCGTTCATATAATCTTTCGTATCCCCGAACGAAAGTCCAGATCATAGAGAAAGCAGGTAAGAGAGGGACTTAAAAGAGATCAAAAAGTAAGGAAGAAGAGAAAAATCATCGAAGCAATTTAGAAAAAGTGGAAAACCTCCTTTATTTAACAACAGCAAAAGGGATGTGGGGGATCGTAGCTGCAGGAGAGGACATGAAAAGGTGAAGAGGTCCAAAGCTTAGATGTATAAGAGAAGAAACAGACGAGAGAACATTTACGCAAAGAGAGCATTAAGACAAAGTCATGCGTATGTTTGAGCATCGTATATTTGAGCATTAAGACACGTCATGTGTATTTTGTATGGTATTTATGTTGTTGCTTTTTATGATCTTGCTGTCATGTGACTTGCTATATGACTTCAGTCACCGAAGTCCTGTTCCTGCGCCATCAGTACAGTCGATGTTATCTTTTGCGCCGCCAGAGTCCTGCAGGACCCTGTGAATTCCCGATGTTTGGGAAATAAAACTGAATGTACAATTAATTCGATGTCTTTTTGTAATGTTAGGGGGCGTATAGGACGCCACCTCGTCTTCCTTTCCAAACCTTGGAAGAATATCAGATAATGAATTTAGATTAGTAGAACGCCCGTGTCTTCAACTCCCACTGCCCGGCCCAGAGGTCTCAAACTGCACCGTGTTAGCATATAGCCAGTTATCTTGGTTAATTAGTGTGAGAAACCTGTTCCTTGCAGTCACAGAGGAAAGCTCAGAGTGCCGAGCTTATCAAAACCTCTAGGAATATTAGGAGGCACAGCGTTTAATAAACTCCTTTAAATACTTAGAATACAGAACACTTCCCCCAAGGCTGAAGAAATAGAAAAAAAAAGTAATATTTTCCAGAATGTTGTTCAAAGTTTTCTTTCTTAATCCACTAAAAAAAATCAGGAGATTTCTTAACTGAGAAAATTTCTCGAATATATATACAGTCAAAGAACTTCCAATACTGCGAAGTATGTGTGGCACTCTGTCCGGCCAGGGCACTGGTGAAAAGTTGTTGGGTCATCATAAGCGACACGTGAAAAGTGTCTTGAAGATTGATTTTTTTTTCTTTTGGTGTTCCTGGGCAAAAAAAAGGAGAGATGTCCCAAGACATATCAGTTGGCTAGTATGATAACCCTATAGGAACCTGATGGCATTTTAGTTGATATTGCATTGATTTTTTTTGGTGTTCCATGGCAAAAAAAAAGAAAGATCTAAGACATATCAGCTGGCTAGTATGATAACCCTATAGGAACTTGATGGCATTTTAGTTGATATTGGGCAACTCATCCGAGTTTGTGATACTAGAATTCGTGCGAGTGTAATTGTGTCCCTACTCTTTGGAAAGCATAGGTAGGCAGGCATGTAAGTAGGCAGGGAGGTAGGTAGGTACGTAGGTTGAGGCAATACTTTGAGAGGGACGCATGCTCGTGGCTCTGACCTGTATTAAATGTTGGCCTTGTGGAGACTTACCGTGGTAAATGCCACGAGCAACAGTGTGTGTGTGTGTCCTGTGAGGGTCTTTGGGCTTTCATCCCTGTATACACACACACACACACACACACACACACACACACACACACACACACACACACACACACACTAAAGGCCCAAGATCGCATGTGTGTCTGTGTATAGTGAAGGATGTTCAGCGTTAGCCTCAACATTCAACATTTCCTTGACATGTCCGCTTGGTAATGAATACTAACACGATGCAGGACTTGGTTACATGATTTACTGAGAGGGATTTGCTAGGATGGCTAGACCATAGTTGGCTTGCTTGCTTGCTTGCTTGGCCGTTTGATGAGCTCCCGGTCACAAACATGTTGAATTTCACTTGCTGAGAATTTTACTTTATGCTATTGTTGACACACGTAATGTCGATGTGTATAGTCTAGGAATTATTGTTTATGCTATCGTTGAGTCTTTTGTCTACCCCGTGTTGGAGAACGTCCATCAGAAGAAGAAGAAAAAAAAATCCTTACATTTTTGTGTGAGACAATATGACGCAACGGACGAAGGATTTTGACACATGGTCTAAGCCGTGGGGGAGTCGTCTTGCCTCACGATGACATTAGCCTTGCTCTCCTGGCTTATATTTCTCAATGTGCGTTCAACAAGGTATTTAACATAAGCTATACTGTTTTTCAAACTGTTGTAATGCATCTTAGATATTTACCTTGTTTTTTATTTAGAGGGTAATTACTATACAGAGCCTCTCGCATTTTCCACTTGCCAGAATGACCGAGACAACAGGTGTGTTATTGATCATTCTGAAATCTATCGGTCACATCCGTGAACATAATTTATGTGTCGTGTGTACGTCAAGGCAGTATTGTCCTCCGATAGCATTGTATTCTCTCTTTCTTTCCTTTTTTTTACATAATGTGTTGAGAATACTCCTCGCCATTACCTTCGAAAGAGCTCGCACAGTGCACGATATCAATGAATATAATCATATTCCTTCGTCATTACTTTTTTTCCTACCACTTCTGTGGTATAGAAGTTGCAGCGAGGTTTTCTCTACGAAACCGCGCGGGATGGGAGTCGAATTATTATTATTATTATTATTATTATTATTATTATTATTATTATTACTACTACTACTACTACTACTACTACTTTTTTGTTTAATGTTTTTTTCTTTTAGTAAGGGAGAAGTGTCATGGGGGTGACCCGAACCATCAAGTAAAGTTCCCCAGTGATGAACTGGTGTTGAAGACTTCAGAAAAGTAGAAACACACACACACACACACACACACACACACACACACACACACACTGACGCTGTTACTACTTTGAGGTCGACGTACTTTTGATCCTTTTTATTTCACGTTGTCCACCACCCACCGTGACCTTACTATTGCCTCCCCCCCACCACACACACACACACACACACACACACACACACACACACTCCGGCCAGCCAGGTACCTGCAGCTAGTTCCTATCACGCTATGGGCCACTGGCCACCCGAAATTCACAAAACATCGGCGACCAAACCAATGGCCCGGGCATTTACCAGTCCCATCCAAACGTCACGTAAATGCAGTTTACGTTCAGGATAGAACATATACAAGGTTATTGATCGAAGTGTTTTAAACCGTCATTAAGTTATCATCATATATATATATATATATATATATATATATATATATATATATATATATATATATATATATATATATATATATATATATATAAACAAATATAATCTTAGAAAAATACTCTCATCATTAGACATGATCTGAGTTAAATTTGGTGATATTGATAAGACGTGTAGATTAGAAATGCAGGAGTCGTGTGCTTTTTTTTGGGCTTATTTTCTCTGGGAAATTTGGAAAAAAGAGCGTAGTGTTCGACTAATGCGTTGAATCCCAGGATTTAATTGTGCTGTTCATGCGTCTTGAAGTGTTTCATGGCAGAGTGTTGCGTTGTATTTCAAGATGGCATTTCGCTGTAACGTGTTGATTGTGTTGCACGTTCGTCTTGGGGTGTTGAGTTGTGAGGCGTTGTCTCCTGTTGTCGTGTCTTGAAGTGTTTGATAGTAGACGTGTGTCTTGTGTTTCAGTACAATGCCTTGTGTTACAGCACAATGCCTTGGGTTGTTTCGTCTCGGTAGTATTTCAGAACGTGAGTTCAGTTCCTGTCGTTCGCTTGCGTTCTCTCATAGAGCATTGTTTTTTGCGTTCCTATCATGGTAGGTTCTCTAACTGAACCTCACGGTCGTAATTTTACGTCACAGTAAATCTTAAGGTTCGCATATTGAACTTTTTGATCAATTCCAAGGTGGAGAAAATATACATCTTAATAGATCCCAAGGGCATCTTAATAGATGCAAAGGGCATCTTAATAGATCCAAAGGGCATCTTAATAGATCCAAAGAGCATCTTAATAGATCCAAAGAGCATCTTAATAGATCCAAAGGGCATCTTGATAGATCCAAAGGGCATCTTAATAGATTCAAAGAGCATCTTAATAGATCCAAAGAGCATCTTAATAGATCCAAAGGGCATCTTGATAGATCCAAAGTGCATCTTGATAGATCCAAAGGGCATCTTAATAGATCCAAAGGGCTTCCTCTTAATAGATCCAAAGGGCATCATCTTAATAGATCCAAAGGGCATCTTAATAGATCCAAAGGTCATCTTAATAGATCGAAAGGTGGGAAATATACTTTCTGATAAATATTCGGGTCGGTATTATATGTGCAGTATATCTAAAAGACTGTTATACATCCTAAGATGTATTTAGGTAGCAATTATACCTCTTGATAAACCTTAAGGTTGGTATTAAATGGCTGTTGAATGCCTTGATGAATCTTAAGGTTGGTGTTAAATGTCTTGGGGAATTCTAAGGTGGGGAGTCATGCATCCAGATGACTATCAAAGTCGGAATTAGTCGTGAAGTTGGAAGTAAAACAGCCATTTATAAACTGCCGTTCCGAAAAAAGACAATAGCACAGTTTGATGTTGTGTGTGTGTGTGTGTGTGTGTGTGTGTGTGTGTGTGTGTGTGTGTGTGTGTGTGTTTCCTTTTTTTCACGGAGGTTGTGAGGAAGGACCGCAATATAGACAACCCGGGGTTGGGGGAGCCATCAGGCAGCCCTAGTGCTGGGAGTGTGGCTGACACAGTCCGAAAAGCAAAGAGGAAATAAAACGGAAAATAAAAAAAGAATATATATATATATATATATATATATATATATATATATATATATATATATATATATATATATATATATATAGGGGAGAAAGAATACTTCCCACGTATTCCCTGCGTGTCGTAGAAGGCGACTAAAAGGGGAGGGAGCGGGGGCCTGGAAATCCTCCCCTCTCTATTTTTTTTTTTTAATTTTTCCAAAAGAAGGAACAGAGAAGGGGGCCAGGTGAGGATATTCCCTCAAAGGCCCAGTCCTCTGTTCTTAACGCTACCTCGCTAATGCGGGAAATGGCGAATGGTTTGAAAGAAAAAAAAAAAAAAAAAATATATTATATGGGAGGGTATTGATTGAGAGGGTGAAGGCATGTACAGAGCATCAGATTGGGGAAGAGCAGTGCGGTTTCAGAAGTGGTAGAGGATGTGTGGATCAGGTGTTTGCTTTGAAGAATGTATGTGAGAAATACTTAGAAAAGCAAATGGATTTGTATGTAGCATTTATGGATCTGGAGAAGGCATATGATAGAGTTGATAGAGATGCTCTGTGGAAGGTATTAAGAATATATGGTGTGGGAGGCAAGTTGTTAGAAGCAGTGAAAAGTTTTTATCGAGGATGTAAGGCATGTGTACGTGTAGGAAGAGAGGAAAGTGATTGGTTCTCAGTGAATGTAGGTTTGCGGCAGGGGTGTGTGATGTCTCCATGGTTGTTTAATTTGTTTATGGATGGGGTTGTTAGGGAGGTAAATGCAAGAGTCCTGGAAAGAGGGGCAAGTATGAAATCTGTTGGGGATGAGAGAGCTTGGGAAGTGAGTCAGTTGTTGTTCGCTGATGATACAGCGCTGGTGGCTGATTCATGTGAGAAACTGCAGAAGCTGGTGACTGAGTTTGGTAAAGTGTGTGGAAGAAGAAAGTTAAGAGTAAATGTGAATAAGAGCAAGGTTATTAGGTACAGTAGGGTTGAGGGTCAAGTCAATTGGGAGGTGAGTTTGAATGGAGAAAAACTGGAGGAAGTGAAGTGTTTTAGATATCTGGGAGTGGATCTGTCAGCGGATGGAACCATGGAAGCGGAAGTGGATCATAGGGTGGGGGAGGGGGCGAAAATTTTGGGAGCCTTGAAAAATGTGTGGAAGTCGAGAACATTATCTCGGAAAGCAAAAATGGGTATGTTTGAAGGAATAGTGGTTCCAACAATGTTGTATGGTTGCGAGGCGTGGGCTATGGATAGAGTTGTGCGCAGGAGGATGGATGTGCTGGAAATGAGATGTTTGAGGACAATGTGTGGTGTGAGGTGGTTTGATCGAGTAAGTAACGTAAGGGTGAGAGAGATGTGTGGAAATAAAAAGAGCGTGGTTGAGAGAGCAGAAGAGGGTGTTTTGAAATGGTTTGGGCACATGGAGAGAATGAGTGAGGAAAGATTGACCAAGAGGATATATGTGTCGGAGGTGGAGGGAACGAGGAGAAGAGGGAGACCAAATTGGAGGTGGAAAGATGGAGTGAAAAAGATTTTGTGTGATCGGGGCCTGAACATGCAGGAGGGTGAAAGGAGGGCAAGGAATAGAGTGAATTGGAGTGATGTGGTATACAGGGGTTGACGTGCTGTCAGTGGAGTGAATCAAGGCATGTGAAGCGTCTGGGGTAAACCATGGAAAGCTGTGTAGGTATGTATATTTGCGTGTGTGGACGTGTGTATGTACATGTGTATGGGGGGGGGGGGTTGGGCCATTTCTTTCGTCTGTTTCCTTGCGCTACCTCGCAAACGCGGGAGACAGCGACAAAGTATAAAAAAAAAAAAAAAAAAAAAAAAAAATATATATATATATATATATATATATATATATATATATATATATATATATATATATACATATATATATCCTTTCTTTGAACATCGGTTTTGATTGCATAAACACCGCCGTGGTAGCCAATAATTTTCCTTCTGTTTACTTATACTTGGGATGGTTTGTAGGGAGGTCGTTCCCTTCTCGCCCTATTCTCCCCTCCTCTCCTCCTCCCGCCTTCTGGCACTAGACAATACAAACCGGGAATAAATCATGCTTAATGGCCTGTTAGTGTTCTCAGACGTGTAATATACGAGGAGCTTCAAACCACCCCACCCACCCCCTTTCTTTTTTTTTTTGTATTCATCGCACGAAGTTGAAATAACCATTTCGCAGTTTCTCATTATAAGTCGATTTAGCCTATCACCGACGTAGTTTGAAGTGGTGCCTCTGCCTGTAGTATGTTGTATCATTCCATGTTCTGTAAACTTTGCAGCGTGGTGGGTGATTTGTGAAGGTTATCTACTCTTGCATCCGTGGTTTAACTGCAGTGAGTAGATATGTGGATCACTGAGTTATGAAGCGTGTAAGGAATTAGTAGAGTAAGGCAACCAGGAAAAGACAGGTTCACCTACAATACGTGACGACCTTTTGAAATGAAGTGATGGATGGGTTAGTGCCACCTCGCGAACCAAGGAGCGTAGATCTTGTATATGGGAAAGGTGTTTGGTACGGTATATGAAAAATCCTCAAGACGCTCATGCAAAAGACGCACTGGTACATACATATAAGAGGAGGCCTCAACGCTCATGCGAAGAGGCGTTGGTACACTGAGAAGAATCCTCAACGCTCGTTGGGAAGAGGCGATGATACGGTATAAGTAACATCGTCAACGCTCATGCGAATCCGAAGTGAGACTTTACCCCAAAGTGTAAGAGTTGAAGCCCGAGAATTCCACTGAAAATCGGCAAACACGTTCACACGGAATTTGGCTGGGTGATACGTACGTCTCTTGCCGTGAATATTTTACGAGGAAACCAATGCAGTTGATCATATTGTAGCAGCTTAATTAAATTTTAGCTTGACTGTCCGTCTTTGTCCGAGTTCGGTGTGTCTGAATGTCCATCACTCTGATTGGCCGTTTGTATAACAGGGTTTCGTAGTCTCATTGGTCGTGGCTCTCATTTGATTAGTTCTGATTGCCTATCTTTCTGCCGCCTCTCGAGTCAGATGTGTGCTGTGTGCTTGCTTGCCTGAATTGCTTACTCCCGCTTGGGTTGGTTCGTGTAAGGACGGTAGCGTAAGAACAGCAAACCTACGGAACTCAGCGCACGAACATTAACGTAAACCAGCTGGCTGGTAGCGTACATTCAGGCGCCCAGCACACACACACACACACACACACACACACACACACACACACACACAACATCCGGCTAGCGAAACAGAAGGCTGGGGAATCTTAAGAGCCAGGCAGCCGTCGATGAGGGTCCCGACCGATCAAGACGGACGGCGTCTTGTTGCACAAACCGCCAGCTGTTCAGTCGCGCTCATTACATTCATGACTTAATGCAAACACACTGAAGGGAATGGTAAGAGGTAACTCACTGCCTCCTGTATTAGCTCCCTGCTGATTCCTTGTCAACCGGGGAAGGTGTATAACATGTAATTAGAGCTTCTAGATTTTTCCATACTCGGTCACCACCTTCTGGAGGTTCACCACAGCCGTGTCATCTGCAAACAGCAGCTGATGCACCATTTGCATCCCCCCACCACCACACAAACCACCAATAATACCATAGACCTCCCCTCTCCCTAGGCAGTATTTCAGGGACAATATTTGATTAAAGTGCTTCTGAAGAACGTAAGTGGCCTTATTAAAATCACTTACTCTTTTCTCTTCCTGAGTTATCCGTATGAAAATCACGACACCTTATGCTTGACCTTGCAGTAAGCTTACGGACAATGGCCGGCCTTTTGTTTCAACAAGAGCAGAGAGAGAGAGAGAGACGTGCTCGTGGTTGGCGGCCATTCCCCGTGTAATGTTTACCATCCCGTTAAGTCACATACATGATTTAATGCTGGTGGCAACAGTGACTTCCACCGTCGTCTGCTACTGTGGCGTAGTGTGTAGTGTGTGTGTGTGTGTGTGTGTGTGTGTGTGTGTGTGTGTCCCGGGCTCTTCAAACAAGAGTGTTCCCCGACGATTCATCTCACATTACTTAAGATAAAGTTTATTTTTCTTCCTGCTGGTGAGGTAGTTGCTGTCTTCCTGCATCTTCGCAAAGGAAACGATGAAAATATGGCCGCCGACCAAGACGATAAGAAAAAGATAAAGCGCGGTTGAAGTTGTTATTATTTCTTTTGTTGCGTTCAATGTGCCATTGAAATAATTCACGTACTTCCTGACAACAACCGGACAGTTATATAAATGGTTATGGGAATTATTTACCATTTACCTATATTCATTCCTTGGTTATCAAGATCGATATGCTGTAATATTTATGACAAGGATTGAGTACATCTCTTGCTTCGAATCCCCACTCTAAATATGTCTTTGTGTTACCCCCCTTCGACACCCTCCCTTTTTTTTCTAAGAGGCTCCAGCAGCGCTGCGCTGCCCACGCTCATTGGCAGCAAGGGGCAGGTGGGTAGCCTTGCTCACCCTCCTCCTCCGCCTGGTATGTACGTCTGTATATCACGGCAGAATGTAGAGAGAGACAGGTGACACTAACTCAATACAAGAGGAATGCGAATTCAGTCGCCCTACACCGCCCACACACACCCCTGCCATCCCCGAGGGCGGGCGTTGACGCCCTGTCCTCCTGTCCAGGAAGGGAGAGGGAGGGGAGGAGAAGACAAAGTGCCTGACAGCGAGCATGAAATTGCCTGCGGTTCCATCCCTCCGCTCATACTACTGCAGGAGGAAATAAAAAACACGTCCAAGACGCTCTTTTGAGATTTTCGACCTCTCCTGAAGGGGCCGACGGAGGGATTGAGTCAGTCGTCCAGGATGCGCTGCTCATGACGACACAGAAATCTAAAATAAACATGAAATGTTGGTGATTGTGATGCCTTTTTTTTTGTGTGTGTGTGTGTGTTTGTTTCGTTTGTTTAATGTTGCGGATGTCGAATGTATATCGATCAAGGGAACAGATTGTGTGCACTCGAAACTTATCAATGTCTCCACAGACACGTTAAGCTAGTGTACGTATGTGGTCGGTCTCGCTCGTTGTTTATGTTTCCCGGATGTCTTGTATGCTTGTGTGTGTGTGTGTGTGTGTGTGAAAAAATGTGACATTACTTGTGTGCCAACGAGAAAGAAGTTTTGCACACATAAGGAGCCATTCATCATTTCTTATACATTTTCCCCTTTCTTATTTAACTTTTTATTGTTGTCTGCATTCTTTCCGTCTTCACATAACTCGTTCCTTTCATCTACCTCTCCGTGATCATATATGTTTTTGAAATCAACTTTGTTTCTGTGTACGGAGAAGATTTTAGAATTGGTTTTTCACGTCTTTTTCTTAAGAATTTGCCGAGTTTCCTGATTTGTCGTTTATGTTTAGGAGCGCCGTTGACTATCACCATCGTCGAAGATTACAAACCCTAGTCATGGGCCAAAGGACCCCCTCCTTGTTGTCCTTCTTTCCCATGGACGCGACCGTCTCCTCCTCCTCCTCTTTCCTGTAGCGCGGACCCGGACCTGTCTAGGGATGGAAGAGGCCTTTCCCTCTGTAGCTCACTTACCCCTCGATAAACCCCTTGATTTGCTGTCTTCTATATCTTCTCCAGCAAATCTATATGTGCTTTCGTCAGATGGGCTGACCAGAACGAGTGACGCGTGCTGTGCTTGCCTCCACCGACCTACCCACTGCTGTATATCCTTAACACGCATTGTCCCAGAAACGCTTTGCTTGTGTGTGCTTAAAACATAAAGCCTTTTTGAGTAATACTGTGCAGTTCATATGTGTGTGTGTGCTCAGTAAAGACGTTTTCTTATATCATCTGTTTGCACGCCAGGGGAAAGAATGAGTACCTCTCCTGGAACAGCGTAGGAGCATTTCGAGTTGAGCGGTCCTCAAAGCGTAAATACCCCGTGGCAAAGAAACATCCCACAGCGCAACACCCCGTTAACGTGTTCTCTCTCTCTCTCTTGACTTAAGCCCTTCCTTGGTGACCTGCGAAAGACGCCCAAAGTCTCAAGTTATGGGGCCTGGTGACGGTAGGCAGGGCTGAGTATATGAGAACGCCAGGAAAGAAAAAGGGGAGCCGAGAGGGCGAACCCTGTTCCTTTTTATGGGCCGTATGTCAGGCCGGCTTCCATATACGCCGCCAGCCTTCCGTACTCCGCTTGTTGACATAGGAGCGGTCACGGCAACACACCTTCTGCTCTGGTTCTCACTCATAGGAACGGTCACGGCAACACGCCTTTTTTTCTGTTGGTTTTCATTGGTGTATACGTATGATTCCCATGCTTCGAAGCCTCGCATGGCTTTTTATTTCTCGTGATGTTCCCTCTACTAAAGCCTTACTTCTTCCGTACAGACACACACACACACACACACACACACACACACACACACACGTGGTGTATGTGTTGTGTCTCGCTGATTCTTATAATGCTTCGCTGGACCAGTTATTGTTAATCTTTGTTTTGGCCTATTTGGATTGACTTGTTTGACAGTACGGGGGAGAGGTGAAGAGGTGGGCATTTCATGAAGGTCACGTGTCTCTCACCCAGGAGGAGGTTGTATACCTCGCGATACAGGCCTGTGAATTTTGATGGTCTAAATGTGCGTTCATATCTCTCATTCCCCAGTGACTATATCTGTAAGAATTATCATCATTACTGAAGACTATTTAGGTAGGAAGACACATGCATTCATAACAGAATAATAAAATCTTTTGTTAATGTGGATTTTGGTAGTAATGTCTCTTTTGTTTCAATGTTACGTCACCGAAGATGAAATGTATATATATATATATATATATATATATATATATATATATATATATATATATATATATATATATTTGTGCCTGTCTATCGTCTGAACGATTTTCTTGTATAACTAACCCCTTGAGCAGGGCGATGCTTCCCCGTGTAACAATGTGAGTTTTAACTCAACACTCACTGTGTTTATAGTTAAGGTCGCTGGTCAAGTCATCATATATTCGATAGTTACAACCTCGTACTCCAGGGTTGTGCCGTTGTGTTAGTGTACGTGACATTTAGCAGAATTCCCCGCCGGCGATTTTTACTGACAGACGCCAAACGGCATCGTAAAGTTGGTTTCGCTTACGCTCAGGGTTTTCGCCAGACACCTCTGACGCAGCTGGAGGGCCAAAGAGCCCCAGCGCACACCCGCCCTAGCGCATGTGTTTATTGACGGTTCTGTGTTTTGCGTGTATATCACGTGTGCATGAAGCGTGTGTGTGTGTGTGTGTGTGTGTCCATCAGTTTTCTTTCTGCAGTTTTAATGTTTCATTGTTTTCTTCTTGGCGACAGTCATGTGGTTCGTTTGTTTTGTGTTCGTTATTTTTATCAACTTCCCTTTGCTTAAGCTAAATTTTAGAGTCTATAAATGAAACTCCTGCTGTGTCCTTTTCCAGTCCCTCTTCCAACTTGGTGTATAAAAGACCAGTGGTATCATCAACAGAATTATTTTACGAGTAGAATTGTAGTTCTTTCAGGAATTGCAATGGTTGCATTACTGAGCGCTGAAGAATTACCACATTAGCCATCGTATATTAAGAAAATGAATCTCTGTCTCTATCCTTCTGTCAGTCAGTCTGTCAGTCAGTCTGTCTGTCGCTTATTTGAATAATTCAAGATCCACTTGAAGTGGCTTCCTCTTAATACAGCCCAGTTTTCGTATTATTTTTTTTTTATTATAGTCTTGTGTTGAGGGCATAGCCACAGGCCAACTGTCAGTTCTAATGTATATAAACTATCCATCACCCCACTTTCTGTGATTACTCAACCTTACGTAAGTTAGAGGATTAGGGGAGGAGGAAGAGGAGGAGGAGCGGCCAGCTCGCCCCTGGGGTAAGGGAAGGAGTGGTGGGCATCTTTACTTTTGGGGGAGGTAGAGTAGTGGCCAGGTCTCCCCTGAGTTAGGAGAAGTGGACAGGTTTCCCCTGAGACAAGACGAGCAGTGGCCAGGTCTCCCCTGAGTTAGGAGAAGTGGACAGGTCTCCCCTGAGGCAAGATGACAAGTGGTCAAGTCTCCCCTGAGGCAAGATAAGTAATGGCCAGGTCTCCCCTGAGGGAAGATGAGAAATGGCCAGGTCTCCCCCTGAGGCAAGACGAGAAGTGGCCAGGTCTCCCCTGAGGCAAGACGGGAAGTGGCCAGGTCTCCCCTGAGGCAAGACGAGAAGTGGCCAGGTCTCCCCCTGAAGGAGTTGGGGAGGAAGTCTTCCCTGGTTATTGATTAGCCTCAATTTTTGGACGAAAGTTATTAATTAGCTCCTTAAGCACAATACCTTAATCTCCTCAGGATGAGGACTTGAGATGATGTTTTATTCCTTCTCTTCTGTCATTACCTGGCGTCTTGATAAAGCTATTCTGATATCTGTAATAACTACCATTCTAATGTCTGTGTTCCGTGGACCCACGCCTAGGGTCGAGGTCATAGGTTCGAATCCTTGTAGCGGCAGTAGGCCCACAGGCAGCCCGACTGTACATCCGTCCTTAGGGGATGGTCGAGGAAATGGGTACCTGGCTATAGCTAGGGTATATGTATATATAAGTGGTAATAAGACACCCTTGACTAGGGCTTCAGTTGCCCGTGCCGTCTCATCTAAAATTGAAAAGAAATGGTTGATGATCGTGTGCCGTGTACCCATTACAAGCATTGATCAGTTATGACGATTTCATTTCCCAACCAAATTCCTTTTCTCGTAAGTTTAAGAATTGCTGTTGCTACAGTGTGTAATTACCCTTGGCCCTTGTGTGGTATTACCACTGTGTGTGGTTGCCCTTGGTTGACCCTCGCAAGGTACTGACTGCGAACCCTTGGCCCTTTTCATGGTCCTGCCACAGTGTGTAAGTACCCATGGCCCTTAAACGTGGTATTGCCACAGTATGGAAGCGCACTTGGCGCTCTCTCTCTCTCTCTCTCTCTCTCTCTCTCTCTCTCTCTCTCTCTCTCTCTCTCTCTCTCTCTCTCTCTCTCTCTCTCTCTCTCTCGCCGTCTCGCAAACGATGCTTTGTTCCTCAACAGAACCAAGAGAGAAATCCTAATTAGCAATTAGTAAAGTCCTGAAGAGTTACAAGGCGTATAATCGATATGAGAATTCGTTAAGCAAGACTTTCCTTCCTTTAGGAGGTGTAATTTATTTCAGCCACTTGCCAGCGCTGCGTTGGTGTCTGACGTCATACGTACGTGTTGCTTATGACGTCACGTGTGTTGTTCCTCTTCATGATGGCAGCAGTAGTGAACATGGACTGAAGTGAGGTCGCGTCTGTAAACTGTCGATAAAATCCACTCGCTAATGGAGCTGGTGAGGAAGTCTTCAAGTGACTTCATATTCTTCATATATTCATGATGATGTGGTATACGCTTAACTTGCGTAACTGATGTATCAGTTACGCTCTCTGCTCACGTAAGGTGCATCAATTTCGTATCGTCAGTATATCATTAATCAGTGATTTTTCTGATGTCTTCCGCTGTCGCAAACAACCTCGGAAGGACCCAGTGGTCTGTTGCTGTATAAATTCATTTGTATTCCTGTGTATTCCTCCCTGAAAAGGGTAGTTCCTGACCTCACTCACATTACAGCTGGCTGTGAAAGACGCGCGTGTGTCTTGGCTGACCTACTCTCCTCGGAAGCAGCCTCTTAGGATGCGAATATTATTAACCCATAGGTTTTCCGAAGCTTCCCTCGCTAGTGGTTCAAGGTTTCATGGAGCACAGGCATTCCAGTCTTCTGGTTCGATGCGTTAAGGAGCGCTCGCTGCCGTAATGGTTCACGAAACTTTTGGGTTTGATCAAGGGTTGTACCGTCATGCTTGAAGGTTATTCCCGTCTTGATCTGAAAGGGATGGGGTGGGTGAGTTAACACTTCAAGGTACACCTTGTACAGAAGTGGGGTTTGGTAGCACGAATTAACCATAAGAGTTGTGGGTTTATAATTCGTATGGTACCCGTTCAAGACGATGGTATTCACCATCTTTCTTTTCCTCTTCTTTTTTTTTTGTGTCACGTATTCTAGAGGCAAGTTGAGGACTGGCTTCGTGAACTCCACCATCTTCAAACATATCAGGTTTCTGGGACTTCGGCCAGGTGCCTGGCGAGCAGAAAATCAGAGGTCCTCCCCTGTTTAACTCAATTACCCAGCAGACAGACGTGTCACTTAATTAAGGAAGCATTTCCCAGAGACATCAGAGTAAATCAAGAATTAAGGATAAGATGATCAAAGGGACGTTGGTAGAATTGCTTAATTACGCTTTTAAAAGGATATATATATATATATATATATATATATATATATATATATATATATATATATATATATATATATATATATATAAAACACGAAAAGTTCCCAAGTGCACTTTCGTGTAATAATCACATCATCAGGGGAGACACAAGAGAGAAGTATAAGAGTCAGTTGATATACATCGAAGAGACGAAGCTATTGGAGAAGAAATGCGGATTTATTTTTTTCTACCTTGTTCGGTTCTGTGGTTAAGTGCTTCGTCAGTTGCAGTTCGCTAGGGCGATTAAGATTCAGGTGGGTGAGGGCGCTGGCGGGAAGCCAGCGAGTGATTTTCCTCAGAGATCAAGACTGGAGTTTTTTTAACATTGGAAGCTCACGAGCAAGTTGGTGTGGTTAGCGAAGCGTTCGAGTGGGGGGTCTCGAGAGAAGTGACGAGATCTCAGAAATAATGCCTTCGTTTCAGGGGCCTCTGGCGGAGGTTTGGACTCGCTGCTCATGATGGACGTGAAAATTTCGTTGACTTATATTTATAGGAGTCGCTTCCAAGTGGATGTGAGGCAAACCTCACACATCACCCTCTTTTTTTTTTTTTCACCCTCCTCCTCACCATCCTCTACCAATATATTTCATTCGGTCATATAAGCGTCTCTCTCTCTCTCTCTCTCTCTCTCTCTCTCTCTCTCTCTCTCTCTCTCTCTCTCTCTCTCTCTCTCTCTCTCTCTCTACAGAATGGAAGAGTTTTCACAGTTTTTTTTTATGGTGAAATGGTTACTTTTTTTCCCCCTCCTGGCATCGTATTAATGATATGTACACTTGAATCGTAAGGGAGGTTGCTGATCATGATCACTTCACAACGCCTCCACACCGCGATCTAAGTGGAACAAAAACCTCTCCCCTAATGGGCCACTGGCTCTAGGCTCCATTGCAAATATCACTGTGTAACCCACATCTGGATGTATACACTGGTCACTGAGGGCGGCACATTTGTGGTATACTCACATCACCCAAGTGTCCTGTATTGTATTATAAGGACATGAAGCCTATGTCATGTATTTGGCTATGCTGTCGTCACCCGAGTGTCTCATTATGCTGACATGACCTGAGTGTTGGGTATTGTATGATGCTGACATCGTCCAAGCGTCAGATACTTTATTATACTGACATCTCCCAAGTGTCAGGTATCGTACTATAACTTGTATCACCGAGTGTCAGCTGTTGTATCATAACTTGCCTCATTCAGTGCCAGGTACTGTATCATAACTTTCATCACTCACTGCTTAGTATCGTATGATAATTGAGATCACCCAGATGTCACTGTAGTACGAACTGACATCACCCAGATGTCACTGTAGTACGAACTGACATCACCCACTGCTATATATCGTCCCATGAAATGGGGCCAGGACGAAGCACCAAAGGCGTGCAGTACTGTACCCTGGACTTCCCCCTTGCTTCATTTAACAACGATGGGGTTTATCATCCGATTACCTTCCCACGATAAACTTTCCTAATGAGATTAAGGCGATCCATCGTGGGGAGATGGGTCGGTCGGTCTGTCCGTAAACGTACGAAGTGATGATGCAGCTCAAGAAATTGTCAGCGTATAGAAAAGTTTCGCCGCCTTTTCAGTCACAACGGGTGGCTTTTTCCGAAGGCGGGAGTCTCTGCTCTTCGCGTGTGTTCTTCGGTCGAAGTAGGACTTCGCGCGCGCGCCCCCCGTAAACTGACCGAGAACGTTTCGCGCGCTTCTTAAATGACTGCGACACCTCATGCACTTCTCAATGAATTAGGAACGTTTCGCGAGCTCCTTTAACTAACTGAGAACGTTTCGCGCGCTCCTTAACTGAGAACGTTTCGCGCGCTCCTTAACTGAGAACATTTCTCGCGCTCCTGAATTAACTGAGAACGTTTCGCGCGCTCCTGGATTAACTAAGAACGTTTCGCGCGCTCCTGAATTAACTGAGAACGTTTCGCGCGCCCCTTTAACAAACTGAGAACGTTTTCAAGTGTTGTGGATATTTGAGATCAGTAATCTTTTGTAATGTAGTGGAGGTTTAGCTTCACGTGACACTGGGGACTTGAAATGGAGGTAGTGTGTTCAGGTGGTCTTGGTCTTCCACAAGAGAGTTGGTTGTCGTGTCGAACATACATTTTGAAAAGGAATTCTGATATAGACATTACAAGGGATCACGGTGGTGCACGTGATCTAGCATATACAAAAAAAGAAAAACAAAAAAAAAACAAGAAAATGAACTTAAAGTGTTTTACTTTCCTGTTTTTTTTTCATGTATATTTATGGAAACGTCCTTGTATGGTGGTGTCAGCTTAAACAAACGTATATAGTCAGCTTCCGCAACCCCCCTCAGCTTAGAATTAGGGGTTTCCTAGCTTTAGGCGCCGAGAACGTTATATGGCTCATCCATGAAGGGTTTAGGGTTAGGTTAGGTTAGGTTAGGTTGCCACAGGACCTGCCTGGTGATTCGTAACGAGGTCGCACAGTGTAAGTAATACATAATTATTGAGGCTGCAAATGGGGAACGTTTATATCCATTAACAAGTCCGTTTGATCCGTTGATTTATTTTCGGCGTCCGGGCAATTTTCCCTTTGTTGCTTGTAATATGAATCGTTTTCACGTCGGTGTGTTTGATTCTCTCCTCCCCTCCTCCCCTCCCCCAAAATGACCGCATTATTTTCATGTAAAATGGCATTGACTCTCGTGTGTGTGTGTGTGTGTGTGTGTGTGTGTGTATATATATATATATGTATATATATATATATATATATATATATATATATATATATATATATATATATATATATATATATATATATAATCATCTGTCTCCGTATACTGTAGACAGGACATCTACTAACAAAAAACGAAGTGAATTCATCCAGCTCTGAAAAGAGAAGGTTAAGTAGTCAGAATAACCAAAGCCTCCAGTAATCTCGATCAAACGGTATGCGATTAGATTCGTCTGTTAACACACGCTGTGATGGATACAGACTCGTGGGCAAACGTTCAACCTCGAATGAGGCCGAAGTACTTTTCCTTCAACAGGATTGTAAACACATGGAATGATTTACCAGTTCAGAGTGGTTTTGGAAGCCGTACCATAGATAGCGTTGAAGCGTAGACCTGATAGATATTCTTGGTTCAAATCAGCGACTGCATTATTGGAAGAAGACCTTGGGAGACTAGCGTTGAGGTATACGTAAAGAGTAAGGTAAGGTCCTAGACCCAGCTGTGTGGACGGGTGGGTTAGGGGACCACCGAAACCATCGTCAGGTATACACAAGGAAAGATAAGATCCTAGACTCAGCTGCAGGAGGGTAGAGAACCTCCGCGCCCATCGTGGGGTAAGGGTAAAGGCCCTAAACTGAGCTGTGGAGGGTAGAAGACCCCCATGAAACCATCGTCAGGTATACACAAGGTAAGATAAGATCCTAGACTCAGCTGCAGGAGGGTAGAGGACCTCCGCGCCCATCGTGGGGTAAGGGTAAAGGCCCTAAACTGAGCTGTGGAGGGTAGAAGACCCCCCCTGAAACCATCGTCAGGTATACGTAAGATATGATTCTACTCGCTAAGTCGTGTGGTCAGCGCAGCAGGAGCGAGGCTGGGTCCCTCCCTCCTCGCCCTGCCTCAGCCGCTTTGATGAGGACAGGAAGCAGCGATAACACAGAATAAAGAAGGGGCCATTAGAGGGCTCGATAATGCAGATGAGGAAGCAGCAGGCGACGCTATCTGGCCAGCAGGTCCGGCGCGGCCGCTTTCATTACGAATGATCGTCCTCCAGGGAGTTGTTGGTGCCGGGTAGGGAATGAGGGAGGGGAGAGTCCTCTGGTGGAGGGAAAGGTCAGGTTGAGGGAGGGGTGGTGGTTGGGGCTCCAGCAGTGGATGGAATGGTCAGGTAACGGAGCATATGGGGAGTCAGGTAACGCAGTGGAGGGTCAGGTACTTGAAGAAGGGGTTGCTGGGTGGAGGAAGAGAAGAGTCATGATGTGGATGGGTAGCAGTAGTAGTTGGGGGTGAGTGAGAGAGTTAAGCTCGGATAAGGGAGGAGGGATGTGTTGGGGAGTTCTGGTGAACGGGCAGGGAAGGGAACAAGAACGAAGGCCCTATACGAAGGCTAAGGAAGGGGTAGAAGGGGGTAAAGATCGAATTTCTGAAGGTAAACTTTAGGCCTCACGAAGAGAATGAGAGGAACTGACATAGTCGACTTACGAGGGGAAGAAAGAAAGAAAAAATTGAAGGAATAGATCATAAAACTGGAGTTGTGATGAAATGAGAGTAGCTAGTTCACGGAAGAGAGCAGGTAGTGGTTATATGAGATTGCCGGAGCACAAACGTAGGGCTGGCGACTGGAAAGAAGATACTTAAGGCTTCCATAAACATGGGATGAAAAAAAGGGAATATCTGAGCAGAGTTTGACTTACCAAAGAACGCAAATATCCGTTGGTGAACAGCTGCAACGTCTATGGGTTTCAGCAGTCAGACGTAATCGTAAACCCGGCACCTACGTCAAGCGAAGACCGTAAAGCAAGTAAAAAAACGAATATGTTGTGAAAGACGCGAAAGATTGATGGACGAAAAGTGATAGAATATGGCCGTTAAGATGGGTGGAGCGGCTGGAGGAGAGGTGAAAGGTGAGGTGCTGTGCGTCGTCCTGTCATATCGAGGTAGTGGAGAGTCGGCTCCCATAGGCTAGGGCTCAGTGGGTACCGAGAGAGGCGGGTGGGTTAGGTAGGTAGTCCATGGTTCGAATATGAGGGAGGAGGAGTGAGAGAGAGAGAGAGAGAGAGGACTAGGCTTGTGGTAGACGTCGGCGAAACGTAACTGAAGGTTTTGATGTGCTGACGTGATGGTGGGGACCGTCCCAGGTGCCTTGGGGCTAGGCCGAGAGATCAGAGGAGCGACTGATGACAGCGTCAGCCACGATCGAAGTGTGGGTGTCACAGACAAGAAAGAAATCGTCATATGCCACACATCTTGCCTTGACGACTGAGTGTCAGACAACCATCCTCTGACATTTGAGGGCACTGGTCATATTCCCCCACCTTTAAGTCATAATCGAAGAAAAAAAGAAATGCCTTAGAATGTATTCTTCCTTTTTAAAGATACACAACACTGGAGGAAATGGAACGCGTGGAATAAGAGCCAAGACTGCAGCTCATGGTAACCACGACCCACCACAGCTGCGAACAACACCACCGGGATGACCCGTAGGGAAGATGAGAGAGTTTCTGGAGAGGTAAGGAAATGGGTTCCGAATAAGAAAAGATTTTCAGGATAAGAGAGGCAAGGCGGTTCCGTATAAGAGAGGGAAAGAGGCTCCGGATTATAGAGGGAAAGGCTTTCCGGATAATAAAAGGGAGAGAATGTCCGGATAATAGAGGGAGAGAATGTCCGGATGATAGTGGGAAAGACGTCTTTGGATAAGAAAGGGAAAGAAATCGTGCATTTCCTCCAGAGGTATGAAATGTCGGCTTTAGAATCAACCAACGGAGAAGAACATGAAGTGATTTTGAAGCGAGGGTTTTGACTGGAGTCGAGAGAACAAGGAACAGCGGTCCACCAAGGCGGTTGTGTTCGAGTCGCGTCTTCTCTTGTGGACGGAAGAAGAGACCTTGGTGGAGAGACGCTGCAACAGTCCCAGGTTGGGAAGGGGAACAATTCTATTACGGCGGAATGAGGAATGCGGCTGCCCACCCTTAGGGCTCTTTAATACAAGACGCGGCCCTCACCATCAGGTGAGGAGGCACAGGGATCTCGTATTCCAGGCATGATAGGATGAATAAAAGAGAGAGAGGAAGATGAAAATGAAAGGAGCGAGACGCGCCATTAGTGTTCCCAGTGGGTTGGGTAGGGGAATGAGGTGTGCACAGAGCGCAGTGGGGAGGAAAAAAAAATTGAAGAATGGGATGTGAATGACGATGGGTCAGCCGACGCCTCCTTCCTTCCATTTGGCGAGCGGTCGTCACCGGGGAGAGGAGGGGAGAGGCGGTAGTGAGTGGGTTGTGCTGGAGGTGAGACGGAGATGATTGCTCCCCGGTATAGGGGTCAGAATGGGTCATTAGACTGAATGACGCATGAGGACGAGTGACGCAGGGGAGTGGAGAGGAGGAGGAGGAGGAGGAGGCAAGGATGTTCTGCTGGTGAGGAGGAGGAGGAGGAGTAGGGACAGGAGAGAGAGAGAGAGAGAGAGAGAGAGAGAGAGAGAGAGAGAGAGAGAGAGAGAGAGAGAGAGAGAGAGAGAGAATATGGCCGGGGACAAGGTGGTGTGAGGGTGGGGGGGGGGAGACAAGATTGCAGGTAAAAAGGAAGAGAGAGAGAGAGAGAGAGAGAGAGAAAGAGAGAGAGAGAGAGAGAGAGAGAGTAGAGTCCATAAGCGACATCGAAATGGCCCCCCGCCACCTCCCTACGTTTTCCTTTGTAATAGGAACAAGTCGATCGGACCCACGCCTCCAAGGCGTCGTTCTGGTCGAGATTTATGTAATGTTAACGGGGTGAGGACGGGAGCTGGCGCCATGGGCAAGAAGAGGTGGTAGGGGATTGGTGATGGGTGACGATGGGCAGAGGTAGAGGGGAGAGAGAGAGAGAGAGAGAGAGAGAGAGAGAGAGAGAGAGAGAGAGAGAGAGAGAGAGAGAGATGCTTCCGTGTAAATGGTGAAAGGTGGCGATGAGGAGATTGGGATGAAGATGTAATTTGAGGCTCCGGAGAGAGAGAGAGAGAGAGAGAGAGAGAGAGAGAGAGAGAGAGAGAGAGAGAGAGAGAGAGAGGGAGCTATGGTATCAATTTAGACGACAGATTAATGAGAGCCTGTCGCCTCCGTGTACGTGGGAGTGGCTGCAGATTAAAAGAAGCACCGTCGGATGATAAGATATAATCCCAGGGATTACAACATACGGTCTCGGGGTGTTCGCTCACAGCATCAACTGTTTACGAGAGGATCGTAACAGCCATTTTAGAACGTGTGGATGGCGAGGCGTTCAAGGCTTGATATATCACTGTGGACGGTTTATAAAACCCACACCTACACACACACGCACCCCCCCCCCCCACACACACACACACACACCCACCCACCCACACACCCACACACACCTAACCACACACCCACACCCACACACACACCCACACCCACCCACAGCTGAAATGAGAGGATGATATTTGTAATTAATCTCACGCTTGAGGGATCGTCAGGAAACAGTATATTGTACAAGTAGACTTACAGATGCGTCACAGATGCGCGTAGAAGAAGAAGAAGAAGAAGAAGAAATGGGAACGTATTTATTTCCGGGGAGGAAGAATGAGACTTGTGTGTTCATTGGCAACTCTCTCAGGCGCACAGGATTGTTAATCAGACTAAGAGATAGGAAGGATAAAGAAGTATGAAGACAGATACTGGGGCTAGTTAACAAGTTTTGTTCTCTGGTACAAATTTCCTCCCACCTGCTGTGGTTTGCGGGAATTCATATGGATGAATTCAGCAGTGTGTCAGCAGGGGGAAAGGGCTGACGCAAGCCTCCCTGTCTGCTGGGTTAAAGACCTGAGCAGATGTAATGCATGTGTCCTCGCTAGGAGATGATGATGGTTGATGTCCCTAGTGCCATTGTCATCTTTCAAACTTTTTCTACTTCGAGGAGATACTCTTCTTCTTCTTCTTCTTCCTCCTCATCCTCCTTCGCGGGTCTTTTAACCCTCCTCGATGGCGATGTAGATCGCTCAGTTTCACGGGCGTCCACTCGTCATGCCTGAGATATGCTAGTTTCCACGACGACCGTGGCCGTGTCTCCAGACTGCGCTGTATTACCCTTCCCCTCCTCCTCCTCCTCTCTCTCTCTCTCTCCCTCTCTCACCACACCAGCCAGTGAGCAGTCTGTCCCACTCCTCGCCTTCTTTAACCAGCCTGTCGCGGGGGCCTTTTGGTCTCATCACCCGCGATATATACCGTAAAATCAAACCTTTTAGAAATAATTTATCCATTGCCCCCGGGGCAATAAAGTGGCAATTGAGTAAATAAGGCCCGAGTTTACTGGGGGAGGAGGAGGAGGAGGGAGAGGGGCGCGTCTCTCGGGGAGCTTTGAAGACAAATGGTTGCGCCCCAGGCGCGCTTCCCCCCCCCTCCCCCGCAGCAACAGCCAATGAGGCTCATTGGTGGAACTACAGCGATTGCGTTTGATTGCTGCCGCTTGTTGGGCCCGGGCGACCTCTCTCTCTCTCTCTCTCTCTCTCTCTCTCTCTCTCTCTCTCTCTCTCTCTCTCTCTCTCTCTCTCTCTCCTCAGCTCATGTCCCCTCAGCTGCGTCCTTGGGTCGGTCAGTCCCTTTAAGTACCTTTAGTTGATGATAGGCAGCATGTTAGCCGATGGTTGGACGACAGTAAAGTGGCGTTTAAGCGATGCGTAGAGGAGGAGGAGTAATGAATAAGGTGGCGTTGCCCCGATGCGTAAGATGGTGATAGAGAATGTTCAGTCGGTGCGTACGTTGAGACTACGCCTGTTTGATGCCAGCGACGGTGCTTGGTGCTTCCACCTTGACTGCTGGATTAGGAAGGCGCCCCCCCTCAGAAGGCGGAGGTTCCATGTGGGACCTCAAACGAGGCCCAGAATTTTTTTATGCATTGATTTTGCGCCGGTGCCCCCCCGGCAAATTTATGGAGGTGCGCACCCCCCATGCTCATCCTGTGGGCGGTAGCGCAAAAGGATTACAGGGGATCACGAAGGCTCCTCTGTCAAACCCCACCAGTGGGCTGATGTTCATAACATAAATTGTCACAGAATTGGTTCCTTACATAAATAACATGATATATATATATATATATATATATATATATATATATATATATATATATATATATATATATATATATATATATATATATATTACATAGTCTTTCATCTATGGTAAACTATTCCGTCTGGATGAGGAGAATGGATTTAGTCTTAGAATTTTAAGTATTTTGTTATTTTCGATGAGGTGTTGTGACATTTCTCGCTGGCTTTCTTTAGACATGAGACATAGGGTTAATGATGTCTTCATTTACGGAGAAAGATCCGCATTGATGCCAGTCCTTGTATGAAGCATTGGAAAGCGCGAAAGAAGATAAAGAAGTAAGGATAGGGGAAGGGGAAAGAAAAAAAATCCATGAACTTTGAAGGAAATGGGAAAAACCTTTCCTTTTTGATAAAGAGAGTCAGTTCGTAGCTGTTGAGGAAAGACGTGAGGATGGGAGGATGTGCCAAAAGATCAGCGGTGCGAGAAAAGAAGCAGATGTCACAACGGCTCATCCTCGAGTTGCCGACGGCCACAGAGTAATCATGTGACGCACTGCCTTCCCGGGTATTAGTTGTGAACGTCCCATAGTGAGTGGATTGTAGCGCTGAGTCTCGCAAAGAGACGAAAAAAAATCCCAGTAATTTTTCCCCCTTCTCGGTAGGGTCGAGGGGTAATTATAAACACATATGTTTCATTGTGATTGAGTAAGTGTTTTGGGATTATCTTTTTTTACTTTTGGTTTTTTTTGTTTTCATTAATTGTGATGAGTATTTGTGTAGCACGAGGAGAGAGTTATATTAGTGTATTATCCCGTCTTTTTAACTTTATATATATATATATATATATATATATATATATATATATATATATATATATATATATATATATATATCCTTCCTTTGTATATATATACACTCATATATACACACCCCCAGCTTGCACCTGGGTGTATAGATCAACTGGCCAACAAATGGGTTAGCTGTGGCCCGGCTCGCCCCGTCTGCGACTAGAGCCCGGACCCATGGGAATATTGGGTCACAATGTTAACCACTGCACCACGGAAGCTTGCGCGCGTGCGCGTGTATGTGTGTGTGTGTGTGTGTGTGTGTGTGTGTGTGTGTGTGTGTGTGTGCGCTCAAAGGTCAAGTCATCGTGCTCAGGGGTTTGACCTTTGTGCTTGATCATGGGTCACTCAAGGGCCTGACCCTCGTGCTTGAGGGGTTAAAAAAAAAAAAGTATTGAGTGTAGATGCCTGGCAGTCATTCAGCTTATCATGCAGGTCGAGTCTGCCACATGATCGGGGCCGCTCGAAATACCCAGCGGAGACAACAACCAAAAAAAAAGTGTGTGTGTGTGTGTGTGTGTTTACGACGGGCAGAACAACTGCTATGAATTACGGTGGGAGGAGGAGGAGGAGGAGGAGGCCGCCGCCGCCGCCTCTACTCCTCCTCCGCTTCCTCCTCCTCCTCCTCCTCCTCCTCCTCCTCCTCCCACAGCTGTTCCCCCGCAGCAATCAAAAGAGCCTTTGCAGCGTGCTGCTGCTGCTGCTGCTGCTGGGGGGGGGGGGAAACCTAATTAAATCATTATCCCGTCAGCTTGATTGATTAGCCGTACATCTTGGCCTCATTGTGGGCTCGACAACATCTTGAGAACGCCACATCGTTGCCCCCGCCGCTTCGTTTTGGGGGAGTGTGTGTGTGGGGGTGGGAAAAAATCATCCCTTAACACAATAGTCGCCAGGAGCTTCTTGCAAGGTCAACAAGGAAAGGCGAGAATCCATGTGGTGGTTGTGGGGGGTGGTGAGAGAAGGGGAAAGAAAACGTAGCGTCGTTGGGGATCCTCGGGAATCCTTGATTAATTTTGAGTATTCGGGTGTAGAGTGAGTGGTCTCAGGAGAGGGAGAAGGAGGAGGTGGTGTCCCTTGAGTGTAAAGGATGAAGGAGAAAGCGAGAGAAGGGAGGAACATTAGGATGGGAAGGAAGGAAGAGAGGGAGGGATTGGAGTAGGCCACCTGGATAGATATATATATCTGAAAGCCAGAGAGGTTGAGGAACTCGTAGAAAATGCGATAAGTGAGGTAGAAAATGAGATGTACTAAATGGGGAAGAAATAAGGAATGACGGATGACGGAAAGAGCAGAGGTTCCGAGAACAACATATTGTGCTCAGAGGTGAATATGTTGTGGACGTAAGAGAGAAGGAAACCTAAAAGTAATTATTTTACGGAGGTATTTATGAATATTCGTCTGTGTTGAAGACTTTCCAGCCTGAATTCAAATGGGTTTTAGGGGGATCAGTATCATAGTATGGTACTCTTTTGTTACATAAGAGTAATGGCTATATAATCGTCTTAGACGGGTCCTTCACTTAAGGGACAAAATACCCCATTAACTCTCCCCATCATAAGCCCTTATTATGACACACCGGAGGGAGCAAAGTTATTTTCTTCTTCTTCTTCTTCTTCTTCTTCTTCTACGCTCCCTTGGGCAGGACGGCCTAAGAACGAAATTACGACCCGTGACGCAAGACGGTACGAATCTTACGTGTGATAGCCTCAACTGGAGCTGACCTCTGGTTGAAGCGCATCCTTAATGATTCACTTTGTGGGTCAGCTGACCTGCTATTGGCATACAGTCTGAGTTGATGTAATGATATAATTATTTATTTATATATATTTATGCTGTGTGTGTGTGTGTGTGTGTGTGTGTGTATGTGTATGTTCGATGCCTTACTAGCACATACAGGTGATATGTGACCTCGTATTTTTTAGTATAGAAAGGAGTTCAAAGAGCAGCAGACCACTGGGTGTCTTTCGAGGCTGTTTGTGACAGTGGAAGGTATCAGAAACACATCGATTCGTGTAGTAAAAGTTAGAAGGTGTGCAAATAATTCAGAGGGAAATAACCTGCAAACTGTCGCTGTAACCAAAGCGTAAATACTAAAGTTAAGTCGTGGACTTGAAGCAAAATTGTGCTTTCAGTCGATAAACTGTCCAGCGGCACGATGCACCTGTGAGCAGTAATTTATTTAGTGAGTGAGTTTTCTCTTGTCGATCACACAGATTAAAGTCAGAAGGACGAGGTGGTTTTCTCTTCGCATCCAACACTGAACATTGATCATTACTTTTTACCTTAATGGTATTTCACTGATCGGGAGAAGATGAGTAAATTTCGTCGAATACAATCGTCACAATGCATCCTCAGCATTTCTCAAGCTTTCCAGCGATTCGAACGATCAAAGAAACTGTTCCTCTCTTGCGAAAAAAAAAAAAGAAAAAGATAAAACTGTTCCTCTCTTTAGAACAAAAAAGAAAAAGAAAAGAAGATGAATTAGACATTCACACATCAGAAATAGAAATCGTGATCTCGGAGAAGGATTTTTACGTTCCCCTTGACATTTCCTTCGTCCTCTCCGTTGTTTACCATGGAAGCAAAGTGTTCAGAAGCTGGCGATGTTGACTGGCGGCCACCGAGGTGCGTTAGGCTGCCCACAGCAGCAGAAGGAGGAGGAGGAGGAGGAGGAGGAGGAGGTTGCTATAGAGGTGGCTTGCGTTGAGTGGCCGCTGACATTTAAAGACACAACATCCCATCAGCAGCGACAAACAGACTTACTCCCTGGTTTCTGAAGGTCGTGTGATTGCAGCTGATTGGAACTCTCTCTCTCTCTCTCTCTCTCTCTCTCTCTCTCTCTCTCTCTCTCTCTCTCTCTCTCTCTCTCTCTCTCTCTTCCTTTTTGTCATGTCTTCTACCCTCCCTGTTCCCCCCCTCGTGTCATCCATCCTGGCAACAATTTATCACCATAATAGCGATGAAAGTTTTAAGACGGACCGAACTTTGCCTAATCAATTTGCATTAATGACGGCGCGACGCGGGGCTTGGCGGAGCGGGATCTCTGGTTACCGTCTGGCCTGGCCTGGTGTGTGTGTGTGTGTGTGTGTGGGGACGACGACCACCACCCCATGCAACGCTGGCCCTCACACACACACACACACACACCCCCACACACACACACCACCTTGTTCCACCACTTCCTCCTCCTCCTCCTCCTTCTCTTCCTTTACTCCCCCACCTCACCTCCCCCCTTCCCACTTATACACACCCCCGATCCCCTCCTAACCCCCCCTCCCCCCACCTCTTTCTGGCCTCATTACCACATCGTTAACAACAAACTTTGGTCTGTGATTAAGCCTGCAAAGTCAACGTCGTGTGTGTCTGTATATATTACTTGGACGAATATTTTTTTCTTCTTCCTCCCCTCTCTCAGGGGAGTAGTTAAGGAGAAGCTGCAACATTCTGGAGACTGAGAGAGAGAGAGAGAGAGAGAGAGAGAGAGAGAGAGAGAGAGAGAGAGAGAGAGAGAGAGAGAGAGAGAGGCGCTGCCTTGCAACACTTGTTTTGTTCACTTTCTTCTTTATGTTGCGGACAAAGTTGCCTTATTATGATATCCGAGTGTGACAATACTGTTTCCCCGCAGACGCGAGTTACTGGATAGACTTGGTTATGCAGGGTTTACCGCCCGTCTGTGGGAAAGGTGAGCGGAAACAGATGGAAAAGTGCGAAGAAGAGAAAAAGTATATATATATATATTTGTACTATCAACAGGATCCCTCATAAACTTTTATTTACATTTCGCAAAAGTTTCCAAAGAGTTATTCCACTTAACTTTGGCTCTTTGTTTGTTTGTATATTGGTAGGTTTTTTTTTTTTTTGTTTCCGCCGTGTCTTGACGGAGACCTGGAACAGTTGCACTCTCTTGTGTCAGGGTGGGACATTAATGGTGCTTGAGATTAGGGAAAACACACACACACACACACACACACATATATACACACACACACACACACACACACACACACACACACACACACACATTTCCTCATCAGTTATCTTCATCTGCCGCGACGTCGTCCCACCCTTGCATCCCAGTCACTACGGCTCGATCCCCGAGCATCGAAGTGGTTGACGAGCTGGCTTACCTCCCACTCCAACCATTCGCCCCAAGTTCTTCTCTCGTGACCAGGTGCATATACACACGGACGGTCTCCCACCTGTCAGTATTTCGCCTTCATCCTCAACCTGCTTTAGTCTGACGGGGTTCATTTCTTCTTCCCCCTACACTCCCTCAGCGGATCATACCCACCGTTGCTTCGTAGCAATGTCACCCACGCCCTTTGCTCTCGCCCTCGCGTTAACGCCAGGCGTCTTTACCTGTTGGGTATTCCCAAGCCATTCTTCCGCCTTCCCTTTTGACTTTCATTTTCATTTAGGGTGCCAGACACATCCTGGTTCTTCCTCCTCTCCCTCGGACACCCAAACCTGAGTCTTGGAGGAGGAGCACTCGTCTCTTGGCTCCTTCTACTCGTAAGTCTTGTAGAAACTGAAATACAAGGAGAGGAGGGTTTCCAGCCCCCTTTCTCATGCCCTCTCTAGTCACCTTTTACGATACGCATGGGGTACGAGGGTAGTGTTCATATATATATATATATATATATATATATATATATATATATATATATATATATATATATATATATAAACGTGAATATTTAAGATATAGCCATTGTTAATATATAATTTGATTTGGCATTCGTAATCAGGTCAATTTATCTGCTCATTTTAGAATTTAGTGCAGTTTTAAAAAAAAGATATATATAGAACAGCTCTAATTTTGTTGAATCTCAAATTAGGGTAATGTATAAAAGGTATTCTCTGTCGAGACACATCAGATCTTTGTGTACCACATACTTTTGCCTCGTACACTGCAATTTACAGTTAAGAATATTATGATCATTATGAAAGGCAATTACATTTAATATGGTAAGCTCAGACCTTGGTAGCTCGGGATAAGCTAGGCTTAACTTGGTCTTTGTTTCTTGCCGTAGGTGAGTGGTGACCGGGGGTCTGGTGCACTCTACCTCCTGCTGATGAGCAGGGAGGGAGGGTTTGATGATGCCTGTGCATTCTATACCTCCTACTGAGCAGGTGGGTGATGGATGTTGCTTGCGTACCCTCCTCTCTCCTCCCTTTACTGAGCAGGTGAGTGATGGATGATACCTATTTTTCCTCTACCTGCTGCTGAGCAGGTGGGTGATGGATCATACGTGCTCTGCACTCTACTCCACACTGAGCAGGTGAGTGATGGATGATACGTGCTATACTCCATACTGAGCCAGGTGGGTGATGGATGATACGTGCTATGCACTCTACTCCACACTGAGCAGGTGAGTGATGGGTGATACGTGCTGTACTCCACACTGAGCAGGTGGGTGATGGATGATACGTGCTCTGCACTCTACTCGACGCTGAGCAGGTGGGTGATGGATGATACGTGCTATACTCCACACTGAGCCAGGTGGGTGATGGATGATACGTGCTGTACTCCACACTGAGCCAGGTGGGTGATGGATGATACGTGCTGTACTCTACACTGAGCCAGGTGGGTGATGGATGATACGTGCTATACTCCACACTGAGCCAGGTGGGTGATGGATGATACGTGCTATACTCCACACTGAGCCAGGTGGGGGATGGTGGATTGCGTTGTGTTTGGCTCCCCGTCAAACAGGTGACGTACACAGTGGTTTCTAAATGCGTTCAGAACGCAACACACTGGCATATCCACGACTCAGTGGGTCAGTCGTGCACGTTTGACACATTATTTCTTCTGTTTTTGACCCCGGATTGTCATTTGAGGCAGATTTTTGGGAAAGGATGGTGGTGATTGACTGACTGAGTAGGGTTACGCCTGAGATCATGAGCTAAAATGGCATGGGAAAACGAACGAATGAATAACGTAAGAATCGTGGAGGTTGCTCGTTTTCCTTTAAGGTTGCTTTCCTGCTCCATTAAACCATTCTATAGAGCTCCGCCGCAGCGCTCAGGATGGCAGCCACGTCCACCGGGTGGAACCAAAGGTCAAAGAGTGTGGGTTGAAAGTGTATGTCTCTCGTGTAAGGAAACGTTAAGTCCAAGATGTACGATCATTTGAAGGATTCGTTGATATACAAACACGCTAAGAAAATTGGACGCGCTCTGAGTGAAGGGGTAGGTCAGTTTCAGGGGAAAGGAGATCAACGTGTAATGACCCTCTTTACATTTCTACGAGAGAGGAAGCACCGTTTTAGACGAGGGGAAAACGCTGTGGTGGTTTATGCCTCGTGTCTGGAATGCCAGAAAGCATTTGACCCTGTGCCACATACGAGGCATAAAACCTGGACAATCAGGAATCAGGGGCAAGACTCCTTCTTACTGGAAGGGAACAAAGGGCGAATTTCAGTGGGGGGAAAAGAGACCCCTCTGGGAATAGGTAGAGGTCACTAGTGGCTGTGGCTGCCCTGAGGGCATGGGATTCGCGGAGTCTTCACACGCCCTCACTGTGAGAGTGACGCCCTTGACCGGCTTTTAGAGGACGTCCGTGAACCCGGAACCCCCCCTCCACACCCCCTACCGCCGCTGCAGACACGTCTGGTGGTTGTTGACCTGAGGGTCTGGGGCGCGGGTACGTGCGGTATGAGAGAGAGAGAGAGAGAGAGAGAGAGAGAGAGAGAGAGAGAGAGAGAGAGAGAGAGAGAGAGAGAGTCGCCAACATTCTCCTTCCCCTCCCTCCTCCTTCCTCCTCCTCCCTCCCGAAAGGCGTCCTCTCTGATCTGATCTGCTCCAGATGGAGGTAGATATTGAGAGAGAGAGAGAGAGAGAGAGAGAGAGACTCACTCGCTCACTTCCAAGCACGCCGCGAATTTCCCCGTCGTGTCATGCGTGTCTTTTTGACATACGCCGAGTGACAGTAGACAGCCTTGCTGAAGAAGTAAGGGGCACGACGTCGCCCTAGGAGCGCCTTCGGGAGGTCTGCATTTCATGCCGTCTCGGTAGTGGTATCATGATGGCAGACACAGATCAGTGTTTATCATCAAACCTCTTCGAGCTGGGCGGGACGACACTTAGGGGGAGGTCAGGTCGAAAGGCCAGGCCACCATTCTCAAGGGGTCGTGCCAACAACGCATTGTTGTGGGGATTTGTAAGGCACGCGTTCATGCTGAAGGGTCGCACTGTCTGTGATAGGATTTGGTGTTTTGCAGTCTCCGCCTGCCACAGGCCTCCCCCATGGTTAGCTTAGTCCTTGGACGTTGCTGTATAAGTAAGAGGAATACAACACCTGCTGTGTCTAGTAAGAGAGATACAACATCTACTGCATCCCTTAAGAGGAATACAACATCTACTGTATCTCTTAAGAGGAATGCAACACCTACTGTATCTAGTAATGAGGAATACAACACCTGCTGTATGTAGTAAGATGAATACAACACCTACTGTATGTAGTAAGCGGAATACAACGCCTACTGTATCTTCAATACATACTGAAACTGTATCCTTAAGGATATAGTTTCAACACGTTAAATTTTCTCTTTGTCTCGCTGTACCAGCTGTACATCCTCAGTAGCCTGTACCAGTCAGTCTTCCTCCCTCAGTAGCCTGTACCAGTCAGTCTTCCTCCCCCAGTCGCGTGTATGAGCCAGTCTTCCTCCCCCAGTCGCGTGTATGAGCCAGTCTTCCTCCCCCAGTCGCGTGTATGAGCCAGTCTTCCTCCCCCAGTCGCGTGTGTGAGCCAGTCTTCCTCCCCCAGTCACCTGTATCACAATCTGTTTTGCTTTTTATCAAATATAACCATAACCGTGTCAGTTTAGAACCCGCCATTTTAAACCCCCCTCCTCCCCATCAAATAGGTCGGATCACCACAAATATACGTTGAAAATGGCATATTGGGGGTTTAAGTAATACGATAACCCCGGGGCAAGGGGGTATATATATATATATATATATATATATATATATATATATATATATATATATATATATATATATATATATATTCTTTTGGAACAGAGAAGGGGGCCAGGTGAGGATATTCCCTCAAAGGCCTAGTCCTCTGTTCTTAACGCCACCTCGCTATCGCGGGAGATGGCGAATACTATGAAAAAAAAAAAAAAAAAAAAAAAAAAAAAATATATATATATATATATATATATATATATATATATATATATATATATATATATATATAAATATGTGTGTGTGTTTGTGTGTCTATAATGTAGAGAGAGAGAGAGAGAGAGAGAGAGAGAGAGAGAGAGAGAGAGAGAGAGAGAGAGAGAGAGGTCATATGATCATATGTTTGCACGTAAGTTTGTTGTACTGCGGTTATGTGCTCGGGTGTGTGTGTGTGTGTGTGTGTGTGTGTGTACGGTCCGCACTTGATGGTTGTTAGGTTTGCATCCAAACTGGCCGTTATTTTAGTCAGCGATAGTTAGGGACCTTTTTATTTTGATCGTTTTCTTTGAGCATTAATGACATGGTTTGATTAGGGACATTTTTATACCTTTCACATGGTGTGAGTTGTGTTAATATTTGTTCCATATACATGATATGTACTTTTGATATGTGTACCTTATACATATATATCAGTATGTGTACCTTATGATGCACAATGTATAAAGTATGTGTACCTTATGATGCACAATGTATAAAGTATGTGTACCTTATGATGTACAATGTATAAAGTATGTGTACCTTATGATGTACAATGTATAAAGTATGTGTACCTTATGATGTACAATGTATAAAGTATGTGTACCTTATGATGTACAATGTATAAAGTATGTGTACCTTATGATGTACAATGTATAAAGTATGTGTACCTTATGATGCACAATGTATAAAGTATGTGTACCTTATGATGTACAATGTATAAAGTATGTGTACCTTATGATGTACAATGTATAAAGTATGTGTACCTTATGATGTACAATGTATAAAGTATGTGTACCTTATGATGTACAATGTATAAAGTATGTGTACCTTATGATGTACAATGTATAAAGTATGTGTACCTTATGATGTACAATGTATAAAGTATGTGTACCTTATACTTTCTCTACTTCATTAGCTGTAGTTTGTACTTTTTTTTTTGTAATCTGGTCAAATGTAATCGTGTTTGTAGATATTACATTAAGTACCCAAATGATGTGGTCTTACATGCGTATTACAGTTGTACCCTTCTAACGTGTAACTGTGTGAACTAAACCTTGGCCGCTAAACACAAATGTGATTCTATTTATATATATTTCCCGTATTGTAATTATATTATTATCCTGTTTCTCTGTCCAAAATTACTGTTTGATATTAGTATGACAAGAAGTTTTTTGTTTGTTTTTTTTCCTGTTGGTGATGATATAACTCTACTATAATTTTTAATGTTAAATTTAGTTTTTAATGTGACCACGAACCCAGCCCCTCCACCCCCTCAAGTTTTATATGTCGTAGTTGTTACAATGTACAATTTAGTGTACCAAATGTTTCGTACTCTCTCCTGCCGGAGCGAAGCGTGCACCATTAGTTGTACTATTACCGTTGAAATATAATGGTATCGGTGGCATTGCGTTTAGTTTGGGTAGTCGAGAAGGGGTTGGGGTAATCCTAGTGATGCTTTGAGCAGAGGCTTAGTTCTGTGGGGCATTTGTATCTGTGCAAATTACCACGCGCCTTGACGTAGGTAATAGTTACCACTGCGTTACTCGTGGCTTCCCACTGTTAACGGTTACCACCAACGCGTTGTGTCCTGGTTTCTTACTGTTAACGGTGTCCTGGTTTCCACCAACGAGTTGTGTCCTGGTTTCTTACTGTTAACGGTGTCCTGGTTTCCACCAACGAGTTGTGTCCTGGCTTCTTACTGTTAACTGTGTCCTGGTTTCCACCAACGAGTTGTGTCCTGGCTTCTTACTGTTAACGGTGTCCTGGTTTCCACCAACGAGTTGTGTCCTGGCTTCTTACTGTTAACTGTGTCCTGGTTTCCACCAACGAGTTGTGTCCTGGCTTCTTACTGTTAACGGTGTCCTGGTTTCCACCAACGAGTTGTGTCCTGGCTTCTTACTGTTAACGGTGTCCTGGTTTCCACCAACGAGTTGTGTCCTGGCTTCTTACTGTTAACGGTTACCACCACAAATCAACGCCGCTGTGTGTGTGTGTGTGTTGTATCCTGGTTTCTTACTGTTAACAGTTCCCCTTCCTTACCGCCCCCCACTGTTAACAGTTACCACCACTAATGTGGGTGTTGTATCATGTCAAGAGGTGGAAGTTTAGGAAGAGGCCGGGGTTTGAAGTGAAGCCTGCCAAAAAAAAAAAAAGGGCTCAGAGAAAGAGACCATTAGGAAGAAATGAAGGATCTAATACCTATTTTTGAGACAGATTTTCTTAAAAAAAAAAATTAGATGGTAGTTAGCTTTGTTGCTTGTCTTGTCCTGCTCTTTTTTTCTCTCTCTCTCTTAATTACACGTTTCCTTCACTTGTTGACATGAGATTTGTTTTACATGAACACTGTGGGATTAAAGAGCATGGGGGGAAATATGCCCTAGTCCAGTCGATCAAGAATTGTGCCCAAGCGAAGAAGTAAGTGTTCGAAAACGGTTGCTGTATCTGTTGTGGCTGACGTCGTTGGAGAGAGTTCAGGGACCGAGGCGCGAGGGGACGAGAGAGAGAGAGAGAGAGAGAGAGAGAGAGAGAGAGAGAGAGAGAGAGAGAGAGAGAGAGAGAGAGAGGGCAGAGGTCTTCTCGCAACACCTCAAGAAACACTATCTACGCTACGCTTACAAAGACTTTTTTCTTGTCCCCTTCCCTCCCTCACCCTCTATAAGGCTGCTCAGCAAAGACTACCCCTGGACTTATGGAAATGACACACACACACACACACACACACACACACACACACACACACACACACACACACACACACACACACACTGCCCTTCCTAAAGACTCTGCTGCACGCCTCGTAACAACCCGGCCACAGCAAGGACAGCTGCATCCCCCTTTTTTAACATCAGAAGGCTGCTATAGCCCACAACCCCCCCATCTCATGTGTAAGAAGGCCGCTTGCAGCCCCATGTTATATCAGAAGACCTCCTCCTCATCCTCCCCCCATTATGCCAGGGGGCAGCTGCAACCCCCTGTCGTATCAGAAAAGCAGCTGGAATCCCTGTTATATCAGAAGACCGCTGCAACCCTCTATTTTACCAGCGGGCAGCTGAAACCTCCTCTTATGTCGGGAAACCGCTTCACCCTATCCTTTTTTTTTTTTCAACTGAGGTCGTCACTCTTCTTTTTCTTTTTCTTCAACGTGCAGTAGATCAAGCTTGAGGGACCTGCGTATTGTTATGACGGGGCCACAGTCCCTAGTTAGTGGCGTCTTCCTCACGAGAAAGCTGCTGCTGCTTCTGCTGCTGCATCTGTCATGTACTTCCCGGCCGGTGTTGGCACTGGTGCCACAGCACTGAGGGAATAGTTGGCACTGGTTGCCTTAGAGTAAGCTCTGCTGAGTTCTAGTTCGCATGATGTGTGAGTTTACGCCAGATAAGTTTCACAAGTCAGGAGAGAGAGAGAGAGAGAGAGAGAGAGAGAGAGAGAGAGAGAGAGAGAGAGAGAGAGAGAGATGGGGGTGTGTGGATCTCCATTGCCCCTGTCGAGTCAAGGATTTGGGTCCTTCTATTTCTAAAATAGAAAGAGATTCGTATTGTTTGTATAGTCTATAGAAGCTCAAAGGGGAACTTAGACTCAGTATGTCCCTCTCTCTCTCTCTCTAAACTCTCCCTGTCTAGCTGGTGGCACCAGATTGAGATGACGAGGGAGTGAGTGAGTAGCGACTGCATGTGTGCGTAGGTTTTCATGGAAATCTGTTGAAGCAGCCCGCAATTACTGCACATGCGATGCCCTGACGCGACAGTTTCAAAAAAGGAAAAAAAACTCAACAGGAATGGAATTGTATTTTGACTTTACACAACGTTCATTATATAGACGTAGCACTCAAGCGGTCGAGAGTGTCTTTGTCGTGCATTTTACACATCCCCAGGTTAGGTTCGAACCCCCCAGCACTCTCCCTTGCCAACATCCAAGCTGTTGTTGTCACTGACACCACATCTCGTCGTCTGTTGTTAAGAAGGACGTCTCAGAATCAAGTCTGTAGTTCATTCTGACACCACAGGGTAGAAGGATGTTGTCAACTCTGTGAACACCACCACAGGACCTATAGACTGTGACGAACACTTGACACCAAAACAGCTAAGAGACGGTTGTTAACTCTGACACCACCAACACCCAGATTGTTGTTAACAGTGACACCACAGCCACCCTGACTGTTGTCAACTAAAGATACGAAAATTTTATCACTTCCAACATTACAGTATAGCCATGATTGTCACCACTGTTATTGCCACCACAACCCTTGACACCACCGCCGGTAACACCAGTGCTGTCACTACCTACGTTGGCTGGTACTGGCACCAGTGGAAGTAACACGTTGTTGGCACTGCTGCTAGTGAAGGAGGGCAGGAGAGCCACTGTTGACTCTGGCACCGCAGAAACCAGGTGGCTGTTGGCACTGGCAGCACTGTAAGCCGGCTGTGGTGTTTGTGTGTGTGTGTGTGTGTGTGTGTGTGTGTGTGTGTGTGTGTGTGTGTGTGTTTTCGCCTTTATGTACTTGTGTCTGAGTGGATGTGTTCATGGCAGAGTCCGGTAACACCTCATACCTCTCTACCTCGAGGAGTCCCTTCTGTCCCAATGAGGCTCCTGCAGCGCTTGGGAAGCTGGCCACGTCCACCGGGTCGGGACACCACACAGGTCATGAATGCGGTGGAGGCTAGCTGCCCCCGAGAAGCACAAAGTGACCACCACCGCCGCCACAAGGCGGCAGCGCCGGGAGGAGGAGGAGGAGCGGCGGCAGCACCGAGAGGAGAGGAGGAGCGGCGGCAGCACCGGGAGGAGGAGGAGGAGGAGGAGGAGCGGCGGCAGCACCGGGAGGAGGAGGAGGAGGAGGAGCGGCGGCAGCGCCGGGAGGAGGAGGAAGGAGGAGGAGTGGCGGTAGCACCGGGAGGAGAAGGAGGAGGAGGAGCGGCGGCAGCACCGGGAGGAGGAGGAGGAGGGAGGAGGAGGAGCGGCGGCAGCGCCGGGAGGAGGAGGGAGGAGGTGGAGCGCCGGCAGCACCGGGAGGAGGAGGGAGGAGGAGGAGCGGCGGCAGCACCGGGAGGAGAAGGAGGAGGAGGAGCGGCGGCAGCACCGGGAGGAGAAGGAGGAGGAGGAGGAGCAGCGGCAGCACTGGGAGGAGGAGGAGCGGCGGTAGCATCAGGAGGAGGAGGAGGAGGACGAGGAGCGGCGGCAGCGCCGGGAGTAGGAGGGAGGAGGAGGAGCAGCGGCAGCACCGGGAGGAGGAGGGAGGAGGTGGAGAGCCGGCAGCACCGGGAGGAGGAGGGAGGAGGAGGAGCGGCGGCAGCACCGGGAGGAGAAGAAGGAGGAGGAGGAGCGGCGGCAGCACCGGGAGGAGGAGGGAGGAGGAGGAGCGGCACCACACCTCACCACACCACACACGCCTTACCACCTGGGACGGACGGATCGTGTCGAGCCTGACGGGAGGGAAATGTCCCGTGATGGTGATGATGATGGATGCTCGCCTCACGTGACCTTCACGTTACCTGCAGGAGCTCACGACCTACGTGTATTCCCAGGGGGAGGCGGTTGGTGTCTCGTTGTATCACGGCGAGGGACGCGGGGATAGGCTGTTTTCACTTAGTGTGTATACATGCACGCACGCAAGGGTGGTGTTCACACACACACACACACACACACACACACACACGTTTTGTTCACCCTGTTTATCCCTCGTTGAGCACGACGACGGTACGACCCTTGAGCAAGACGGTACGACTCTTGAGCACGACGACGGTACGACCCTTGAGCAAGACGGTACGACTCTTGAGCACGACGACGGTACGACCCTTGAGCTAGACTGTACGGCTCCTTAGCATTACGACGACGGTACGACCCTTGGATACAATGACCTGGCCCGTGACCCGACCCTAAAAGTATAGGTCTAAATACGGACCAGTAGTTTACCCAAGGGTCGTACCTCTGTCTTCATGGGTCTTTTGGTCATCGTCAAGGGTCGAGTGGTCGTTCTCATGGGGTCGTATGGTCGCGCATAAGGTTCGTATGGTCGTGCTCAAGGTGCTCATGGGTCTTACGTTCGTTCTCCAGGCTGGTCTTCAAGGTCGTTGATCAAAGGTTTCGTGTGGCCAGTCGTGCTCAAGGGGTCGTACTGGTCTTGCTCAAGGGTCGTGTAACACGGCAACATGAATGTAAAGGATTCTTCTGAGACGCGTTTCGCTCTTGACACGTCCGTCCACGTAAAAAATAAAAAAAAATTAATGGAGTGAAATATTTGTGCACGAGAGAGAGAGAGAGAGAGAGAGAGAGAGAGAGTAAAAAAGGAGTTGAAGGATAATGTCTGACATAAAGAGAGACAAAAAAAAATATTCTCGTACATATGAAATGGCCACACCCCTCTCTGTCAGTGAGACACAAAAATGTTTCTCTGTCTCTCTCTCTCTCTCTCTCTCTCTCTCTCTCTCTCTCTCTCTCTCTCTCTCTCTCTCTCAAGACCGCCGCACCGAATACGTTGGTGAAGGCAACGTCTCTCTCTCTCTCTCTCTCTCTCTCTCTCTCTCTCTCTCTCTCTCTCTCTCTCTCTCTCTCTCAAGACCGCCGCACCGAATACTTTGGTGAAGGCAACCTCTCTCTCTCTCTCTCTCTCTCTCTCTCTCTCTCTCTCTCTCTCTCTCTCTCTCTCTCTCTCTCTCTCTCAAGACAGAAAGTGACCGCCGCACCGAAATCTTTGGTGAAGGCAACCTCGCTAGCTAGACTGGTAGACCAGCGTCGATCGACACCTGCCGAACGAACGACCGTGTTATCACGTACATGATAACAACACGGGCGTCCTGTCTCTCCATTAGTCGTTGGACGTGAGACCAAAAAAAAAAATGTTTGCATTGCAAATGAGATGAATCGTCCAGCGACTGAATTACATTTGCTGCGATGATACTCAGATATTAAAGAGGGAAGACACAGGCTGCTTTCGGCTCATAATTCGAGATTCGTTCGGTGTACTACGAGATAGACAGAATAAAAGATCAGATCTCCGTTCCTATAGTTACTTTAGAGTGCATTTTCATGTGTACGTATATATATATATATATATATATATATATATATATATATATATATATATATATATATATATATATTATCCCTGGGGATAGGAGAGAAAGAATACTTCCCACGTATTCCCTGCGTGTCGTAGAAGGCGACTAAAAGGGGAGGAAGCGGGGGGCTGGAAATCCTCCCCTCTTTTTCGTTTTTTTTAATTTTCCAAAAGAAGGAACAGAGAAGGGGGCCAGGTGAGGATATTCCCTCAGAGTCCTCTGTTCTTAACGCTACCTTGCTGATGCGGGAAATGGCGAAGTTTGAAAAAAAAAAATATATATATATATATATATATATATATATATATATATTATATATATATTTTTCGAACGCTGATGAGTAAGGTGCAGAGTGCCACTGAAGGTGTTTGATTGATAGCTTGCTGGAGGACGACAGATGCTTGGGCAACTCGTCATCCACTTGAAGATTCACCACTCTCAAAATGGCTTTGTGAGCTTCGAAACACACACAGGCGAACTTGGACTCCCAAGTGACTCATGTAATACTTATTCGCTGTCTTGCCTTAAAGAAAAGGAAGAATTAGAATAAAAAGAAGTGAGTTGTAGAATCGTCTTTGGAGGTTGATAATCTTGGATCTTAAAAGTCCAGACGTCAAGCCAGTGTGAATATATTGAACCAGACGTGAGTAGCCTTATACAATACGCAGTCGCCAAATGCGTACCTGAAGTTGATTATGATTATGTGCGTTGTTCAGTGGATAGGGACACAGTAACTGACTGTTTGTGGGCAGGTTTCACTGACGGAGCCCTTGTGAAAACCAGCCCAGATAACACAGTGCCAGATAAACGCTTCAGTTTGTGGATGAACGATACGATACTCGCTATTCTAAAACACGTCGATATGGCGGCTGTATCATCACAGGATTCGTTTTAGTTTTAATGACAGACTTGAGTGGAAGCCAGGGTGTAGAGCTGTTCAATAGGCGAGGCCAGGCGACTGCAATACTGTTGGCCCCTAACCAGTTTACTTAACCTGCAGTGTCCTAAGCTGCAGTGAATATCCCCGAAGACAGGATCACTGTTGTCACGACCAGACACATCCATTACATTCGGGGAAACCTAGTGGAAGATCCAATAATCCCACCGATCCCTGTAAAGTCTTGTGAAAATATTCCACAGCTGAGGGACCCAACACTTAGCGACGAGCACTTGTTTACTCGAGAATGTCTTCGAATCCTCCTTGATCCCTTGTGATAGTTTAGTGGTATCTGGGTAGCGCAACCACGTCTAATTCTAGAATTCGATCCCCCCTCCTCCTCGCTCCCCGAGTCCTCTTGGGGACCTTCGGCCTTATTAAAGTCGGGTCTGATCTATATCGCTCCCGTTTCCTCCACCCAGAATGTGCTAGCTAAGTGTTATGATGTCCAGCTCGGCTGGCTTAGGCTGGGTACTCACGAATGTACATACATAACAAAAACGCTTTGCCGTTGATGACCTCCGCTTTTGACACGGCAGGTAATATCTAAATAACCAGTCAGCTGTACGCTCTCGAGCGGGTGCGAGGCATTTAGCAAACGTAATAAAACAGGTCAGGGATTTTATTGTTTCGAATCTGTTTTGTGTGTGTGTGTGTTTTTTTTTTTTGTGGGGGGGGAGGTGTGTAAGTTCGTCTGCGTGTAAACTGCATGTCACCCCCCCCCCCCCCCCCCCTTCCCGTAAATGAGTTTGTTTCCTGTTTATGTCAGAAAGCTTGTTTGACGAGTGGTTCATTGATATTCACCTATTGAAGGGGATGGTTGCCAGCCAGTCTTTCCTAGGCTCGAGGACCCGACCCCCCCATTAACACTGAACGCTTTTTCTTATCAAACACAGTAGATCCGGAGTTCTCGTTGCTCTGATGTTTCCTCCCTAGGAGAAACAGGGTCTGATGTCCTTTGTTTACTTAACAGCTCAAGAAACTCTCTTTTTTTTCTAACTCTACGCCGTGCAGTCTTGCCATGTTTGTGCGATCATTTTCTGCACGAAGGCGGATTGAAAGGTACGCTTTGCCGTCTGCTGTGAATTAGCCAGTTATCTCGTATTGACCAGCATGGGCGGAGCCCGCAGTGGGACGAGGGCTCTCACCTGGCTCAGCGAGCGGGGAGGCCGTGAGTTGGACTCCTTTTTGATTAGGGGGGGGGGTGGTTGCGGGAGGCAGGAAGAGGCCTCGGCCGAGGTCAGTTGGTCAGAGAGAGAGAGAGAGAGAGAGAGAGAGAGAGAGAGAGAGAGAGAGACGCCTGAACGTCCACAATATCATTGACCTCCTTCAGTTCATCATTACGGCGTTCGCGGTTTAGACATCCACGGTATCCAGTCTTTCCTCCTCCTCCTTCTCTTGGGTATTCTCTCTCCCTCGCGCGTCCCTCGACGTATCGTGAAGTCTTTGCCCGGGATGTGGCGCAAGCCTTTGGCCCCCCCCCCCCCCCTCTCTCTCTCTCTCTCTCTCTCTCTCTCTCTCTCTCTCTCTCTCTCTCTCTCTCTCTCTCTCTCTCTCTCTCTCACCAGTCGCTCCATCGCAGTCGTCGCTTTCCCCCAGTCAACAGTGAGGTCCTCCAGGGTGGTATGCTACCGCCTTAGCTCTTCCCCTTCTGCGTACTCCACCTTCTCTCCCGACGATTCCACATTGCATTCGCAACCTCACTTTCTATCATTACCCTCCTGGCTGCAGTACACATCCTTGACCTCGCGTTGATAATGTTTCCTCTCTTAACTCTGACCTGCGCAACATCACACACCACACACACGCACACACACACACACACACACAACACACACACACAACACACACACACACACACACACACACACATATATATATATATATATATATATATATATATATATATATATATATATATATATATATATATATATATATATATGCTAATGTCTTGCACCCAACTTTCAAAGCAATACAGACTGATCCTTGTAAGAGCATAAGAATTTTAGCCCCAACCATATTCTCCGTACTAGAAGATCCCCCTTATTCTACTAAACATTACCAAACCTTCATCACCAGATTAAGGATATTATACAAGCGCCGCGACTGCCTTCAATTTTAGCCCTTGTTCCACACTGTCTGGAGTACTTGCTCGCATATCAGGGGTGGCTCACCTTCCGTCTATCGCCCTCTCTCAAGGATGAGATTAAAAGCCTCTTCTTACGCTTCACTCCAGTTTGCAGCTATCGCCCTACTGCAGACATCTCTTTCCATCCGCAGCAGCGGTGTGGCGTCCCTCTCCCTTCTAGGGGCGTTATATCGCCCGGTGCTCTTCCGTGAGCTGTCTGCGTCTGTCCTGGTCGTCCCCCCAACCCACCCAGACCTCAAACTCCCCTCCTCCCCCTTGTGGCACGCGACTGCCTGCTTCCCCACCATAGTTACTGTGTGGAGACCGGCCACATGAGGCTGACCATTATAACGCCCTCCTTTTTACCCCTCTCGCAACGACGATGCGACATTCTCCCTCAAGCCCTTGGTGCCTCTCAACTCCTCCCCATGACCCTTCTTCCTGCCTCACCCTCAGGAGTCGGCCAGACACACACACTATAGGGAGTTCAGAATGAATTCCTCTTGATTTTATTCTAACATCCGTCTTTATCTCTCATCATAAAGTGTAACATTCTTTTTTATTACCAAATTTTGTTCAGCACGAAGAGAGAGAGAGAGAGAGAGAGAGAGAGAGAGAGAGAGAGAGGGGGGGGGGGGGAGTTCGACACTCGTAGCCCCCCCAGTCTGATGCACTCTCTATGTCGACAATTAGTCAGTTAGTATCATTGTCGCTGCTGATATTCAGTGTCTCCTTAATTCCCTTAAGCCAACCAGCCATCCAGTGCCCTTTTTTTTTTTTTTTACCCTAACAAACGTGTCTTTCCATCCTTTATCACTGTCTTATCTCTCCTCCTCCTCTCCTGGCGTCAGGTTACCCTGGTGCTGTAACTGTCGAAGTACAGTGTTCTCCTTCAGCTTCGTCAGGTTGAGTTTAGAGAGGCGATGCCTATTGTCAGGTCTCCTCCTCACCCAACCAACCTCCCCCCTCTCTCTCTCTCTCTCTCTCTCTCTCTCTCTCTCTCTCTCTCTCTCTCTCTCTCTCTCTCTCTCTCCCGATGGACAGCCTTTCAGCCCTCTCAGCCTCCCACTGTAACTCAAGTCCTTAGTTCATTCAGGTAGCAATCTTAGTGGGTCTCCTCTGTGCCTCATCGGGACCAGATCTCTGTGCTTCATCTGGTGCGGCGACCGGACTCCCGAGGCACAGACCACTTTTGGCCGGTGGTGTGTTGTGAATTAGTGTACCGAACATGATCGTATTCATAGCCTCGAATGCGATCCCATTGGCCGACGCATATTTTCGCCTCGTGTACAGTTCCCCTTTATAAAGTGCGGCACCGGCGACAAATCTAGGTACAGTATCGACCTCCAGGTCCGTTTTCACACCTGGGGCATTCCTGAGACTCATCTCCTTCGAGGTCATGATATTTTGTTGTGTGTGTGTGTGTGTGTGTTCTGGTTTGGGGTGAGGAGCTGCAGTCTTCGCCTGCCGACCGTGCCCCCCCCTGTGCTCTGCTCAGCTGTTCATCACACTCCCGGCTCCTCCCAAGCCCCTTTAAGGCATCGTCGCATCCTACATAATCGTAATCCCTCCCTCCCATGACTTCGTCGTTCGTCTCCTCCTACTCCTCCTCCTTCACCTCACCTCACCTCACCATATCTCCCATCTCCAGTAATTATTCCTCTGTCCTCCTTCCCTCCTCCTCCTCTCTCTCTCTCACACTATCGCCACGGGTGATGGGGGGGAGGAGGATTTTACGATCCTATCCTCTTTCTCTCTGTTGATGTAAGATCCCCACAGACTGACCAGTTCCTCAGATTATATATATAAATACATATCCTTCCCACCTTCTCCAGGAGTTCTCCTCTCCTTGTATGACTTCAGGTGTCACAGTTCTCGTAGATCGTCTCATCATTGTCTCCTCTGGCTTGGTCGTGGTGTCTGTGTGGTGGTTGTTGGCTGCATTCACTCACCTTCTGTGTCCTCCTCCTCTCTCCTCCCTCTCTCCTCCTCCCCCAACAACCTTCCAAGCCTCCACCATTACTCTCGCGATTGCCCCGACGTTGCAGGAGATTGCCGGGCTTTTTTTCTTCTTTTCTTCTTTCTTCCTTCTTTTCTTCTTTTCTTTTTTCCTCGCCTAACTGATGAGGAAGGGAATGACTGCGACGTGTCCAGATCTTCCACACTCTGGGGGAGAGGAAGGAGGAGGAAGGAAGGAGGGAAGGAAGGAGGGAAGGAAGGGAAATCGGCTAGTTGTTTCATTCCTCTTTCTTTCCTTCCTTCCTTCCTGTGTGTGTGTGTGTGTGTGTGTGTGTGTGAGAGAGAGAGAGAGAGAGAGAGAGAGAGAGAGAGAGAGAGAGAGAGAGAGAGAGAGAGAGAGAGAGAGAGACCATCTGGAGGGATGGGCGCCGGCGATGCTGCGGTTATACAGGACTGATCGTGATGGCGATAATGAGAAAAAAAAAGGGGGGGAGAGAGAGAGGGAGAGGAGGAAAGGGGGAAAGGGGGGGGTTAGAATAGCCATTAAGGGTGATGGTGATGATGATGATAAGGGAGAGAGTTGGAGGGGGAAGGCTGCTGGTGGTTCGTGTGGTAGGAATGACGAATGGAATTCTGTAGGTGATGATGACATATGATGATGATCATCATTATCCTTGTGATTATCAATTGGGATTCTGTACGTGATTTATGATGATGATGATCATCATCATCCTTGTGATTGACCTAAATGCATGATATTCATGTATGATGACCTTGTTGTTGATGGTGAGGGCTGACGATGGTCTAAACGATGGAGGCTGAAGGTGAGGATGATCATGATGAATACAAGTAGACGAGGAGGTGGAGGAGGATTTGAGATGAATGGGCGCCAGGCGGGGGAACACACGACTGCTTATCGACCGTGCCAAGTCTGCAGGAACACTGTAGCGATACTGATGAACCATCGGGGGAATAAGTTGGCTCATGAGCGGGAGTGGACGGAGGAGCATGGGAAAATAATGGACATAGGGATGTGGCAAAGGAAGTGACGACGTAGGGACATGGGGAAAGAAACGGTCATAGTGACATGGGAAAGGAACGGACATATGAACATGGGAAAGGAACGGACATAGGAACATGGGAAAGGAAAGGACATAGGAACATGGGAAAGGAACGGACATAAGAACATGGGAAAGGAACGGACATAGGAACATGGGAAAGGAAAGGACATAGGAACATGGGAAAGGAACGGACATAGGAACATGGGAAAGGAACGGACATAGGAACATGGGAAAGGAACGGACATAGGAACATGGGAAAGGAACGGACATAGGAATATGGGAAAGGAACTGACATAGGAACATGGGAAAGGAACTGACATAGGGACATGGGAAAGGAACTGACATAGGAACATGGGAAAGGAACGGACATAGGAACATGGGAAAGGAACGGACTTAGGAACATGGGAAAGGAACGGACATAGGAACATGGGAAAGGAACTGACATAGGAACATGGGAAAGGAACGGACATAAGAACATGGGAAAGGAACGGACATAGGAACATGGGAAAGGAACGGACTTAGGAACATGGGAAAGGAACTGACATAGGAACATGGGAAAGGAACGGACATAGGAACATGGGAAAGGAACTGACATAGGAACATGGGAAAGGAACTGACATAGGAACATGGGAAAGGAACGGACATAGGGCCATGGGAAAGGAACGGACATAGGAACATGGGAAAGGAACGGACATAGGAACATGGGAAAGGAACGGACATAGGAACATGGGAAAGGAACGGACATAGGAACATGGGAAAGGAACGGACATAAGAACATGGGAAAGGAACTGACATAGGGACATGGGAAAGGAACTGACATAGGAACATGGGAAAGGAACGGACATAGGAACATGGGAAAGGAACGGACTTAGGAACATGGGAAAGGAACGGACATAGGAACATGGGAAAGGAACGGACATAGGAACATGGGAAAGGAACTGACATAGGAACATGGGAAAGGAACTGACATAGGAACATGAGAAAGGAACTGACATAGGAACATGGGAAAGGAACGGACATAGGAACGTGGGAAAGGAACTGACATAGGAACATGAGAAAGGAACGGACTTAGGAACATGGGAAAGGAACGGACATAGGAACGTGGGAAAGGAACTGACATAGGAACATGGAATAGACGCAGTTGTCTGTCCCATGACTGAGCGACGTTGCTTCGTCTCGTCACATTACTCCCAAATTTTTATTCCTGCAAAACCAGCTCTTCCCGTTCGGATATTGAATGCAGAGAGCGCATGACTTATCTAATATGGAGTTTGTCGGAGGGCTGACAGGAATATTTAGGATGCAGGATCCGTCTGTATCCTAGATGCGTGTGTTTGTGACAGATGATGGCCTCAGGATCCCCGTCTTCTGTCTCGTTGGGGGAGGGGAAGAGGAGGAGGAGGGTCGAGTCTCCTCGCCAGGGACAGACATCTGATGGGAATTTACGACATGAAAACGAACGCCGTCGGGAAGTGTCATGCCAGGTTGTGGCCTGCCTCTCCCTGAATGTGTACAGACGTGTGTAGGAGACGAGGGCTTTCGCCTCCCCCTCACCAGGAGCATCCTCACGTTCGCTCGCAGCTGGTGTTTGTGAGTGGTTTTGGAGAAAGGTTAGTTATCATGGCCTGGCCTGGGCCCATATGAATGAGCAGACTGTCAATAGCTACCTTATTTTTTTTTTTCCCCCTCCTCTGCAGGTTTAAGCTCTTGTCTAATCATACGAAATGATGATGGCTTGGAAACAGATTTATGCAGACGCTACAACTTGATGACCATCGTCTTGTGTGTCGTCAGTCTGCATATTTGTTGCTGCATCTCCTCACCTCGCGCTCACACAGCGTTGCCATCCCCTGCATCGCCGCGCTATCCTCCCCCGTCATTGGGTGGGGGTTGACATGACCCCCACCATTCGGTAAGGGATCAGATGACCTGCTCTGTCTTCGAGGGTGAGATGGATGACATGATTTTTTCCCCATCATTCATGGAATAACTTGGCTTGACCTCTCTCTCTCTCTCTCTCTCTCTCTCTCTCTCTCTCTCTCTCTCTCTCTCTCTCTCTCTCTCTCTCCTCTCGCAGGTGAGAGCGCGCCTGCGCCCCACCACCTCCCTCCTTCCCTTTTGGTATTCGTATTTCACCAGGTTTGGTCAACCCCTTTCGTGTCTAGTGCCGAGGGCGGGTGTCGGGGCCGCTGAACAAATCGCCGCCACTCACGGTAATGCTGGGACGCCGCTACTGGCGGCTACTGTGACAGATGAGGCGGTGCTCGTGGGGGAGGGGGAAGGAATAATGAGGGGGAAATGGAGTTGGGTGTTGGGGGGTGTGCAGTGATGGAATTCGGGTTGGCGTGTGTTCCCACCCCTGCTAGAAGGGGAGATGGGTGGATGGATGTATAGATGGATGGATGAATCGATAGACAGATGGATGAATTGATTCGTAGATGGATGGATTAGAAAAGTTCATTAGTGCTCACAATATTGACCAGAGGTGTTCTGTCTCTCTAGGACTGGATGAAGACCTTAGTGTACTTTAGTATACCGTTACAATATGCCTCGTGTGCCTCAGTATTCGCTGTATGTCGGAGAGGTGAGCGCTGTTGGCAGTCAATCTAGTTCTGGCGTCTCAAATTCCACATATTGATCGAGGCGCAGTCACACACAATAGTTAACTTGGCCGTAAGGTGTTCCTGGTGTGTTATGAAAATTACACAGGTGTAAAGAATCGCTGTTATATATATATATATATATATATATATATATATATATATATATATATATATATATATATATATATATATATATATATGTGTGGTTTCAGAAGTGGTAGAGGATGTGTGGATCAGGTGTTTGCTTTGAAGAATGTATGTGAGAAATTCTTAGAAAAGCAAATGGATTTGTATGTAGCATTTATGGATCTGGAGAAGGCATATGATAGAGTTGATAGAGATGCTCTGTGGAAGGTATTAAGAATATATGGTGTGGGAGGCAAGTTGTTAGAAGCAGTGAAAAGTTTTTATCGAGGATGTAAGGCATGTGTACGTGTAGGAAGAGAGGAAAGTGATTGGTTCTCAGTGAATGTAGGTTTGCGGCAGGGGTGTGTGATGTCTCCATGGTTGTTTAATTTGTTTATGGATGGGGTTGTTAGGGAGGTAAATGCAAGAGTTTTGGAAAGAGGGGCAAGTATGAAGTCTGTTGGGGATGAGAGAGCTTGGGAAGTGAGTCAGTTGTTGTTCGCTGATGATACAGCGCTGGTGGCGGATTCATGTGAGAAACTGCAGAAGCTGGTGACGGAGTTTGGTAAAGTGTGTGGAAGAAGAAAGTTAAGAGTAAATGTGAATAAGAGCAAGGTTATTAGGTACAGTAGGGTTGAGGGTCAAGTCAATTGGGAGGTGAGTTTGAATGGAGAAAAACTGGAGGAAGTGAAGTGTTTTAGATATCTGGGAGTGGATCTGTCAGCGGATGGAACCATGGAAGCGGAAGTGGATCATAGGGTGGGGGGAGGGGGCGAAAATTTTGGGAGCCTTGAAAAATGTGTGGAAGTCGAGAACATTATCCCGGAAAGCAAAAATGGGTATGTTTGAAGGAATAGTGGTTCCAACAATGTTGTATGGTTGCGAGGCGTGGGCTATGGATAGAGTTGTGCGCAGGAGGATGGATGTGCTGGAAATGAGATGTTTGAGGACAATGTGTGGTGTGAGGTGGTTTGATCGAGTAAGTAACGTAAGGGTAAGAGAGATGTGTGGAAATAAAAAGAGCGTGGTTGAGAGAGCAGAAGAGGGTGTTTTGAAGTGGTTTGGGCACATGGAGAGAATGAGTGAGGAAAGATTGACCAAGAGGATATATGTGTCGGAGGTGGAGGGAACGAGGAGAAGAGGGAGACCAAATTGGAGGTGGAAAGATGGAGTGAAAAGGATTTTGTGTGATCGGGGCCTGAACATGCAGGAGGGTGAAAGGAGGGCAAGGAATAGAGTGAATTGGAGCGATGTGGTATACAGGGGTTGACGTGCTGTCAGTGGATTGAATCAAGGCATGTGAAGCGTCCGGGGTAAACCATGGAAAGCTGTGTAGGTATGTATATTTGCGTGTGTGGACGTGTGTATGTACATGTGTATGGGGGGGGGTTGGGCCATTTCTTTCGTCTGTTTCCTTGCGCTACCTCGCAAACGCGGGAGACAGCGACGAGGTATAAAAAAAAAAAAAAAAAAAAAAAAAAAAAATATATATATATGTATATTGGAAGTGATCACCATTTTGCGCGTGATCAAGTGTATGCGTATGAGTCCACGGGGAAAATGAAACACGAGAAGTTCCCAAGTGCACTTTCGTGTAATATTCACATCATAAGGGGAGATACTATATATATATATATATATATATATATATATATATATATATATATATATATATATATATATATATTATCGTCTCCTGTACCTCTGTGCATGCCGCACTTACCATAAGCAGGGCCAGTACTTCAACCACAGTTAACTACCATTAGCGCCATTATACCTCCCCACCCTTCAGAACGACTAAGTCTGTCCTCAGTGGGAAGGTCTGCGCCAACAGACCAAGCAGTAGCTTGCGTCTGTGTCGCTCCGTCTACCACCAGCCCTCTCGCCTGCGCCAACACAGACCAGCGGTAGCATCAGGTCCGTCTGTATTCACGTACGTGCTGCTCAGAGTCACAGTCTAGTGAATGCCAAGTTAATGAAGTCTTGTGCTTGAGTTAGAGGATCCAGGCGGTGCCGGCCGACGCTGCCTTCAATATTATCCCAGATATTCCATGACCAGCGATGCCTGCTTATTGTCAGACCCGTCGCGTCAAGGGGGACGCCCCCCAGGAGTTAGCGGCCAGCAGGCACTTGGAGTCTTCTGGCTCGCACACAACCTCTTTTACGAGACCAGTGAGTGGCTGGCTCAGCAGGCACGGCACTGACGCTTGTGTATACCACTGATCTCGCATTACACCAGTAAGGAGCCCAGGCTCGGGTGTATTTGTGGGGGGATGGTAAGCAAGTCTTAATGCGAGGAGGTATTAAACATTTTTCTTCTTCTCTCTCTCTCTTTCTGTCTCTCGTTTTTCATGAATTATGGAGAACAAAAGCGAGGTTGTGGCAGTGGCAGCGCGGGAGAATATGCAGGCTGCTCTATCCTCGCTCGCCTCTGGTGGACGCAGTTCTTTTGAGTGCCTGAGGGGCTGGTGGCCATGGAAACTCAGAACAATACAGACAGGATTTGGGGAGAGAGAGCATGACGAATGGCCAGAGCAGGCAAACATGTGGGCGTGCCGTACCCTTCACACACACACACACACACACACACACACACACACACACGGTCGCAGGGAGTGGCGGGGGGGGGGATGCTAGAGAGGCCGCAGGGGCAAGAAGTGTTTCCAGGATTCGACATCTGGGAGGTTGGCTGGGAGGAGGAGCGGCTAGGAAGGGAACTTACACCGTACGCGTCGCCTCTAGGGAGAGACCACCGGGTCGAACTTTTGGGTAGGGAGACGAAGGGGACTGAGGACCAAGATGACCATAAGATTTAGGTAACAGGGAGAGGAACCGAGGTAGTAGAAGACTTAGCCCGGGAGACTTAAAGTTCCCCGTAGACGAGGCAGGATGGAAAAAAAAAGGGAGGGGTTCGGAGAGAGACATCGAGGCGACGATCAAAAGTGTTTGACAGTCCGTTGCCAGGTTCTACCCTGGGGTGGAAAAGAACGACAGCACGACCCTTCAAGCACGGCAGTTTGACCCTGGGACACGACGGAACGACGCTTGGACACGCTGTAACGACCCCAGAGCGAGAAGGTATGATTCCCTGAACACCACAGTACGACATGAAGGTATGCAGCCTTTGAACACGACGGTATGAACCTTTGAACACGAAGGAGTGGTCCTTGAGCACAAATGTACAACCCTTGAACCTTGAACAAGGTAAAGGTATGCAGCCTTTGAACACGGCGTTACGACCCTTGAACACGACGGTACGACCCTTGAACACGACGGGACGACCCTTGAACACGACGGTACGACCCTTGAACACGACGGTACGACCCTAGAGCACGACGGTACGACCCTTGAACACGACGGGACGACCCTAGAACACGACGGTACGACTTTAGAACACGACGGTACGACCCTTGAATACGACGTTACGGCCCTTAAACACGACGGTACGACCCTAGAACACGACGGTACGACCCTTGAACACGACGATACGACCCTTGAACACGACGGGACGACCCTTGAACACGACGGGACGACCCTTGAACACGACGGTACGACCCTTGAACACGACGGTACGACCCTTGAACACGACGGTGCACACCCCTTAGTTACAACATCCTTGGCCTTTTTCTTTTTGATGAAGCGACCCCTTTTTGAGATCTCAAAGAGAGCCTTTGCTCATTCGTGCCCTGCGCAACACTGTAGGCGGCTCTAAAAGACCAGTTAGAGATATGAAAGGGAAAGTTGGCCCATGGACGGTATTAAGAATTAGATTTGACATGAAAATGAGTTAGAGAGAAGGGGGGGAAAAAAATCATGTTATCTCAGGAGTTCGCCGGTCTGACGTGGAAAATGCGTGATGATGATAAATTGTGAGGGAAAACGGAGGAGCGGCCTGATACATTTTTATTTCTTGGAGGGGTTTGTGGGTATGGGGGAGGAGGAGGAGGTGTGTATATGAGTGGGTGGGTTGGATGGGGGTTGATGTGTGCTCCTGATTAATGGTATATGATTTAGCTTTTGATGCTGGCTGGTGTAGAGAATGGTCCAAAACATGTATTTATTATTTATTTCCTTTTTCAATTCCCAAAGGACAGATTACTATGTTATTATAAATTGGTCTAGAATTGCTAAAAAAAAAAAACTGAAAATGAAAATGACATTTTATTCGATATTTTCAGTCCATTTTGCAGTCAGGCTATGGACTGGGGGTGTATCATTTTTTTTTTAAGTTGCCTTTCCTGAATAAATGACTAACCCACCCCCATCTCGGAGTTTTCTGTCAGGTTGTATTATCCGCTCAGAATACATCATTAAGGAATAATGCACAAATTACTCGCTAGACTTTCTGATCCGTCTTCATTAAGGACTAGATTTTTTTTTTTTTTTTGGAGTTGGTAAGAGAGAGAGAGAGAGAGAGAGAGAGAGAGAGAGAGAGAGAGAGAGAGAGAGAGAGAGATTGTTGCGATGAATGATGTGGTATTTGCGGTCATCCTTTTCTTTTGAAGTCTTTTGGAGTGTGAGATAATGTGGGGTGCAGAGATTGATGCCGGACAGACCTGTCTATGGAGGTCACACAGACGAAGCTCTATGTGTGTGTGTGTGTGTGTGTGTGTGTGTGTGTGTGTGTGTGTGTAAACCAATCTAAAGTGAATATAAAGCGAATCCAAGTAACGCAAGTTCCAGTGTTCGCACACCCTTCACCCGCGCCGTCTCCCGCCCAAGTTGCGTAGCACTGTCTGGGTCGCCCCCAGACTTGGGTAAACCCCTGTGCGATGTGAATAATTATGTCCTGTACAGACCTGCCCTCCTGAATTACCCAGGAGACGAGAGCCATCTCCGTCCCCTCACCTTATTTCACCTTTCTCGCTTTATGACCAACGCGCTGGGTCGGACCAAGGTAGCTGTGTCGAGAGGGAGTGTGTATATTATTTCTGGGTGGTTTCTTTCCTTAATTCACGACCTATATACACCTGAGGAAGGAGGAGTGTATAGCGTGTGGCTGGAAGTGTTGTGTTGTGTGTGTGTGTGTGTGTGTGTGTGTGTGTTTAATTACGGGGAGACGAGAGTTACACACACCCTCTTGGTGAGCGAGTGTGTGGCGCGGTCTGGTGCATGGTTTATACACACACACACACACACACACACACACACACACACACATGGCTTGTGTTTAGTGCAGCTTGGTCGGGGAGGGGCGTAAAGGTAAATAAGTTAGGTTGGGTAAGTTGGCTGGGAGGTCGGTATCGTTGTGGTAGGTAAGGCAAGCCCATCCATGGGTAGGAAAGAGGAGCCACGTCCCTCCCCAAGGGACCTGATGTTCCAGTATTTGTCTTCATGGTTCTGTGGACTGATGATGTGCGACTTTTGATCCGGCTTTCTTTTTCGAACCTTTAAGCACGACGGCACGGCACGGCCCCTTGAGCGCGACCATAAGAGCCTTGAGCGTGACGGCACGACCCTGGGGTATATGATTGAGTCAGGTCCGGGTTCGGGCCATCGCACGCGGAAGGTCGTATGTTCGTGCTCAAGGGTCGTACTTCGGTTTTCAAGAGGTTTTGATAGACGATGAAGGTCTACGGACGAGAGGCGAACATGTTGAGTCCTATGGGTTAGGGTAGGTGTCATTGCCCTTCTTTCATCCGTCTAGCTTGTGTGTGTGTGTGTGTGTGAGAGAGAGAGAGAGAGAGTAACTTAAGGCTCCGTCACATACCGACGGACGTCCGGATGGGCGAGACAGGGAGAGGAACTGTACGCTAATGGTTCCCCCAGGCGACGTGCACGCCAGGGAACACCCGTACGTCTACTGTACCTCTTCGTCTTCCTAGGTCGGTTGTGGAACCTGCTGAAGACAGACGACTAATACAACCCCTGGGTATGAGGTTGTGACTTATAGACCCGACGCTTAAGTGTCAGGTCAGGGGGCCAGTGACGTATACCACTCGCTGGAACAGACCGTATTTTCTTTGAGTGCCCAAAAATCAGTAATGGCACACCGCCACAGGGCCATGAAGAACCAAGAACTTCGTGCCCGCTTCAGAGATGCCGTTGTGTATATTCCCTTACTGTATCCAAAGATTGCGGCTCTGCCCCAATTTGTGTCCTGTTTTCATTTAGCGCCACTGATCCTCTGTACCGTCGCGACCCATGTAATTTCTAACTGTATTCCTATGTATTCCGTCACCCCTCATGTATTATGACCGACGAGAATGACGCTCCTCCCCCGTCTTCCGATGGAGCAAAGGGCTCTTAACCTCCCCAGGTCTATGTCCACCACACACTCATCTCTCATGTGCTCCTCCCGCTACCGTCTCACTCCATCTCTACGTTTCCTTTCCCCCCCTTTATAACCCTCCTCTCCCCATCTCTCTCCCCTCCGTCGTAAAATCTCGTTCCTTCACCACCACATGTCGAGTGTTTGTTGTATGTTTCTTCCTCGCTCTTTGTCCCGTCTCGAACTCCACGTATTGTAAGTAGTTCTTTTGTTACTTGACGACGCAATACAGTCATTTGTTGTTCATCTGTTGTCAGCATCACTTGCCATGTAGATTGCCGGATTATTCGCTGTGCCGCCCAGGCCATGTTAACACTTTTATCAACGTAACCTATAATGATTTTCGATCCTCGAAGCGCATTCTCTTTTGCGCCACCGACCACAAGGATGGGTAGGAGTGTACAGTAAAGTAGCCTCCCCTTTGCGTCAAAAATCGGTCTAGCTACACACGCATTTTCCTCCCAGCCCCCAATTCTCTCTCTCTCTCTCTCTCTCTCTCTCTCTCTCTCTCTCTCTCTCTCTCTCTCTCTCTCTCTCTCTCTCTCTCTCTCACTCGTATCTCTGTACTTCCCTGTCTATGATTTACTCGCATTCTCCCTCGGCTTTGACGGAGCGACGGTCCTCTCTCCCCCCCTCCTTCAGTCAAACAGGAAGCAAATCTCGGCCATAACAAGTCACTCTAGTGAGCCGCTGACAGCAAGTTAGGCCAACTGTAGACGATAATGGCTCGCCGGCAGCAGCAGTTGGCAGTGTTTACCTTCGCTGCTGTGATAACGCCCGTGCTGTGTGTGTGTGTGTGTGTGTGTGTGTGTGGGTCGCTGGGAGGAGGATTGTGGCCACGAACCTACTGGCGCCAGTGGGCCCACACACACACACACACACACACACACACACACAGTACTAGAGAGAAAGGAAGGAAGGGAAGGAGGGAGGAAAGACTATAAGGAGAATAGAGAAGGTCAGGAGAGGAAAGGAAAGGAGGCGAGTGAGGGAGTTTTTGAATGTGTTACGCTGATTTAACACTGAAAGTTACTGCGAGGGTTGAGTAGTTGAGAGGAAGGCTAGGGCCTTTCATTAAGGGATTACATTGGGCTGCGCTGCGCCTCTGAATGGGTGCAGTAAGAACCTGGTCGGATTCAGCGGTGCAGAAACGCAACTCTTTCTACATCTCACTCGACTTGTCCAATCATATTCCAGGACAGTATAATTCAACCCTGCAGTGATATAAGCATGCTAGACATAACCACTTTCTCCACACACTCCCGGAGGCCCCACGTAGTGATCATTGCGTATATCCTCTGTCTATAAACTGGTTAGTGATGTATGTCTGTGTGCAGTTTGTTATCGTGTTTCTGAGCTGCTCTGCCACACGTCCACCCTGGTCTCTTTCGCCCAGGTATGAAGCGCAGCTCGAACATCCAGGGCAGTTCGTGTCCATTCCTCTCTTTTATCCAGATTGGAATTGGAAATCGTCTACGTCGTTAGGTGTGAGGGCTATCACGTCTCCTCCCTCGTTCGTCTTCCCCTCCCATCTGCCTTGATGTTTCTCTTCCTCTCTCTGTTCTACAGGTATCACTTCGTCCACTGCTCTCCAGGCCATACAGTGTGGACCCGTGGCACACACACACACACACACACACACACACACACACACACACGACTGATTGCTTCTTCTCGTAGTTGCTAACTGAAGAGCAACTACACGAAGATCGACCGTTATACTGCCTCCGTCTTTCATCACAGCGAAACTGTGGATTTCTTTTCCTTCTTCCGCCTTTTCTCTTTTCCTGTATCCTTCCCGCTCTCAAGCACTGGGTCAACAACATCTGAGGAACCCATATTAATCATCTCGCGTGTATTTTTTCTTTATTTTTTTTTTCAATAAACTTATCATTTTAACTTTTCAACCGGCATTTTTCTTCGACTGCAATATGCCCTTGCCCTTTAGTATGTCGGCGACCAAAAATGAAAATGAAGCAAAAAAAGTAAGTTGCTAATTTAATAACAGAGGTTCTTTTATCTCTGTCAAACGTGCATACTGTTACCCCCGTTGTCACGAGATATTTAATGGTGAAACGTCATCGGAATTTTAATGGTGAAACATACAGAATATTTACTGGTGACATGCACTGGAATATTGGATGGTGAAACAAAAGAGAATATTTGACGGTGTTTAGTAGTAGACTGGTTGCTATTGTGGTGTGACGGAATATTTGATAGTGACACATGAGAGTATTTGACAGTGAGAGGTGAGTGTTGGATTGTAAGACGTAAGAGAACTGTAAGTAACATTTACATGACAGCTCGCGAGTGTTGGATGGTGAAATCACACTCCCAGGTGGACACTTGTCATAACTGATGATAACTCTGTTTGAACTCGCTTGTCGTCTCCCAGATCTCCAAAGGCACCAGGGTCAATGAGCTTAGCGGTCACGCCCATACAATTAAAGCTGTCGACGTGGCCGACCCGACTGCGTCATGTGAATACCCGGATATTAATGAAGGCAGTCGGTCAGGCAGTCAGTCATCCCCATGGGATCTGAACATGACGGCGTGTCTGGCGCCTGTAAACGGCCTGTGGTTCCTCATCTCCCATGGCCTCCTTCAACAGGCACTCCGTGTGACGGCGTCGGCGCCCCAGCTTCCAATAGGATCTCGACTGCGCCTCCTCCCCCTTCAGTACAATCCAGCCATGGCAACCGCCGCGCACGGTAAACTACGGGGCCTTGGTTCGATCTCCCTTTTTTTTTTTGTACCTCTGCTGTGAGACCCCAGGCAGCGACGACCACAACCATCACTCCTGTAGGAGGACTCCAGACCCTCGCCTCCTGCATCGATACCAGAGCCACGGGCCTCCTGCCGAGTCTGCCCGTGCCATCTCACCAATGACCACACCTCCTATAGAGCGTCTTTTAAGCCACGAGACGCCACAGAGTATCTCACGAAAGACGCCAGAAACAGTCGTAACGAACGACCCGATACCAGAGTTACCACATCCAAGCTCGGCTCTCCTGGTGTGGAGGTTCTGCCGTGGCAGGGTTTGAGTGAGTGGAGGGCAGAGAGAGAGAGAGGGGTAAGGGTTGGTTGGTTGATGATAGATGGTAGTTGCTGTGGCTTCAGGTCCCGGGGGCCAAGACGAACCATGAGAAATGAATTATAATTTCCTTGGGGAGTCAGACTTGCGTGCATGCTTGCTTCTGTGGCTCAGATTACCGAGTGATTAATATACGCGATGCCGTCTATAATTCTTCTCGGAGAAAGGCGCCTGCACACGTCATCTGCAACACACACACACACACACACACACACACACACACACACACACACACACACACACACACAGAGGCCTTATATTTGCCCATCGTGAAAGAGAAAAGAGTGAGGGGTGACCTGATTACAGCCTGCAAGTTTTTAAATCAGCCTGATGATGTATATAGTGCACAGTTCTTGGGGGGAAAAAATGCAGGGATAGAACAGCCAGAGGCCATAACCTGATATTATTGAAGACATCTGTTAGAAAGGATATGACACGGCGAGTCCCGTCTGTGATATGGTGAGTTCCATATGTGATAGAGTGAGTTCCATCTGTGATAGTGTGAGTTCCATATGTGATTGAGTTCCATCTGTGATAGGGTGAGTTCCACATGTGATAGAGTGAGTTCCATCTGTGATAGGGTGAGTTCCATATGTGATAGAGTGAGTTCCGTCTGTGATAGGGTGAGTTCCACATGTGATAGAGTGAGTTCCATCTGTGATAGGGTGAGTTCCATATGTGAGTGAGTTCCATCTGTGATAGGGTGAGTTCCATATGTGATTGAGTTCCATCTGTGATAGGGTGAGTTCCACATGTGATAGAGTGAGTTCCATCTGTGATAGGGTGAGTTCCATATGTGATTGAGTGAGTTCCATCTGTGATAGGGTGAGTTCAACATGTGATAGAGTTCCATCTGTGATAGGGTGAGTTCCATCTGTGATAGGGTGAGTTCCCGTCTTAGATCACAGAGTTGGGGGAGGACAGACTCTATATATATATATATATATATATATATATATATATATATATATATATATATATATATATATATATATTCCTGGATTGCGAGAAATCTTTTAACACCCCCCTTCATTGGAGACTGATTTGCGAGCTAGATACACAGGCAGGAGGAATGAGGGGCAGACTCCTGCCGTGGATAGAAGATTGCCTCAGTGGGCGGGAGCGGAGGGTGCAGATTAGAGGACCATTCTCAAAATTGGGCTGCCGGAGGGTTCGGTCTTGGGTCCACCCCTGTTCTTGATGCATGTAAACCACCTGCCTGTAGGATGGGACATTGACCCAGAATATGTTGACGGATAATATCAAGGTCATGAGAGAGAGAGAGAGAGAGAGAGAGAGAGAGAGAGAGAGAGAGAGAGAGAGAGAGAGGAAAAAGAGAGAGAGAATATCGATGTTTACTCCAGCTTACAAGGGGGACCTGCGTGTCCATGCACCTCAGCGAGACGTGAACTTGGCGGAGAGGAGAAAGAAAGCACACCTGGCGGACACTAACCCTACTTAGGTGGTGCACCAACAGCTGATGTTAAACCAACACCACCACAACCAACAACACTACAACCAACACCACCACATCCAACAACAAGAGGAAATGGACAACGCCAGCAACTTTATATAAACTCCCTGACGTTTATATAAACTCCCTGACGTTTATATAAACTCCCTGACGTTTATATAGTTATGAACGAAAATCTTCATCAATTACGTAGATTTTTTCTTTTTTTTTGGTAAAGTTCCTCTTTTTTTTTTTTTAGCGTATTACAGAAGGCTGATGAACAGGTGGTGATAGGATATTAATGACACGTCGGAAGTTATAGGTTACCATCCCAAAATCTTCGTTCAGTATTCAGGAGCGCCCCAGGTGACGACGCCAACCCCCCCTCCCCACTTTCATCTTTTGAGATAACTGGCGTCCCTTATGAAGGGGAAATCACCTGCCTGGGGAGAAAGTGCCATTACATGGCTCGATCCTCTTTGCCACATCTTCTTTGCTTCGTATGTTCATGTCTCGCTGTTGTATGGGAGTCAGTCTCTCATTAATGGGGTTGGTGGTCTCAGAGATTCGTGTTCTTGGGGTGTAGTGCCCTGATGTCTGTGTTGGAAAAAAGAAAAAAACACGTTATCTGCGTATTCGTGATGAACTGTTTTTATTTTTTTTCCCGATCCAGTCTTGAAAAGCTCTTTGAATGTCACCAATATTTGACTTGCGCTCCAGAGTCTAGGTGTTTAGAAACTATATCCGTACATTGCCTGAGTGATTAAGATATTTGTAGGGGTAGAAAAGAGTATTCTCATCATCACCTGTTGGGAACACCGCTCACGCCACCTTCAGCAAGGGCAGGGTAGTCTGGAACAGACCAGTCTGGGCAGTGGACCAGCTGCCTAAGAATTTTGTGTTAGGCATCATCAGCAGACAACAAGCGCCCTCGACGACTGGCCGAGCTTAAGCGACGAAGTGTGTGAGGTCGGCTCTTCGGAGGAGAGAGAGAGAGAGAGAGAGAGAGAGAGAGAGAGAGAGAGAGAGAGAGAGAGAGAGAGAGAGAGAGACTTAAGGTCCTCAACGTTTGTTGTGTCTCGTAACATTATTGTTGGGTCGACTGACGACTGCTGTACCTAGTGGCCTTCAGCACCGGTAGGACGCGACCAACTGTTGCAGCAACTGACGGACAGAACTGATGGGCCCACAGCAGTCTGCTGACTTACAGGACTGATGGGCCCACAACAGTCTGCTGACTTACAGGACTGATGGGCCCACAACAGTCTGCTGACTTACAGGACTGATGGGCCCACAACAGTCTGCTGACGTACATTACTGATGGGCCACTACCAGCTGCTGACTTGCAGTACTGATGGGCCCACTACCAGCTGTTCAAGCTGCCAACGTTCAGTATTGATAGGCCACTCCCAGCTGCTTAAGAAGCTAACATACATCACTGATGGGCCACTGTTAGCTGTCTTAACCTACTGAAGTACAATACTGATGAGCAACATTGGTCGGCTGCTCCAACTGAACTGCAACACTCAGTAACATTCGACCTGCAGTAGTTACTTACCCGTAACACCAATCAGTCAAGCAGATGCAGCAGCACAGCTATTTCTTACAGCACAGCTGTTATATTAGGATAGGTCTGCTTAAGTTTTAGGGAAGGATATGATAGGTTAGATTAAGGTGAGTTGGGATAGGTTAGGATGCCTTGGGTTCGGCCAGGCGTCTCATAGACCCGCTTGCAAGCGAGTGCATCCATCCAGACGCACTCGAGGCCCCATCGTCCATGAGTCTCTGGCCAAGACAGCAACCAGCGCAGGTGTCTTGGTCTGGCCGAGTTGCCCGCCCTTGCCCCTCGCGGATCTGAAGTTTGAAAGCATCGGGCGAAGGGATGGGCGTGGGTGTGTGTGTGTGTGGGTGTGTGTGTGTGTGTGTGTGACTTTCGAAGTGGATCAATATAGGAGGTCCAGCAGGGAGGGGAGGGACGGCCGTGGGGAAAGGTCCGAGGTTACAGTGTCAAGAATTGTCTCAGGCGGACATGATGAGGAGGTAAGGACTGTGCGGATTGGGTATATAGGTTGTAGTATTGATCTGACTGATGTGGTACGAGTGGTACCTACAGTGTGGTAGGAAAGGCAAGAGAAAAGAGAGAAGGCTGGTATGGTGATAGCAATGCATCGCAAGGAAGGATGTAAGTAGGTTTTGGTTGATACTGGTAGATACAAAGTTGTGTTTGATGTGTTGTATTTCAAATGGGAGACATGATCATTTCATGTGCGATAGATAAGTGGTGGCTGTAGTACCTCGTGGTATCTGTAGTGATAGACTTTGAGGGAATGGGGTGGCTATGCCACAGCAAGTAGTTGAGGCAGGAGAAGTGTGGGTGTGGGAGAGGACGTTGCTGCGGGAGTAAACAGGGTGGTTGAATTGGAAGTGGAAGTCTTATGGGTGACCCAATGATGATGCAGATTCGCTTACTGGCTTGAAAGATTACAGACACACACACACACACACACACACACACACACACACACACGATTATGATCTGAAGACCCAAGTGGTGTGGTCCTGAACACTCAATTACTGAGGCCTTGGATCCACGTATTGTGGATCTGAATACCCATTTCTTCTGGCCAGGAAGGCCCAAGAAATCTGGCTTTGAAGACTCGAGTATTAGGGCACTGAAGACCGAGTTATTGTGGTCCTGAAGACCCAAATATTGTGACTCTGAAGACCCCCAAGCATTTTGGCCCTGAAGAGCCAAGTAGTGTGGCCGTCGAGGCACAGTGCCCTCCCTTCCCCCGACCTGCCTGAAGTCCTACATGCCGAGGGAATTAGCTCTTCTATACTCCCACCTCCATGTACCACCACCACTCACCATGGCGTTATCACTGTCACGTCATGTCGCAGGCTCTGTGTGTGTGTGTGTGTGTGTGTGTGTGTGTGTGTGTGTGTTCTTACTGTTCACTCTCCCTCCTGTGACGACATGCAGAAGGTGACGACATGCAGGCATGCAGACTGTGAAGACATGCAGACTTTGCTGTCATATTCTCAGTCCTTTTTTGTGAAGCTTCTTCTGATTATTTCACGTTTGAGTCTAATGATGTTTAATCGGTGGAGAAAAGAGGCATGACAATTTCACCGTAATTAGCCGATGTGGTGGTATTTTAGTGCACGAGTAAAGAACATATGAACGTAACGTTGGACAAACTCAGGGTAGTTTGCTAATTAACCGAGCGACGGTATGAAAAATTATCCATCAAATAGAAATATGTCAAAAGACAGCCGCCAAGTAGCGACACTCAAGACTTGAGAGGACTGGTAAAAACCCCGTCGTTCTTTTAGCGTTGGGAGAGTTTCTCTGTCGTGCAGAAGCCATTTTTTTTTTTATGCACACATAATTGCTCTTTTTGATTTCGGTTCTTTCCTAACTCGACGAATGGGAAAGTCCAACAGCTCAGCTTAGGATCGCACGAGATACGAATAAACGCATGAATACCAGAGTGTTATGTGGGAGATTTTCGATGCTGCGTAAATGAAAGTGAAACTGCCAACGAGAATACGAAGAGCACCAAAAGGTATGTACTTAGTACGGGACAATAACATTGGTCGGATTCGAACCCTGGGCAGGGCGTCCGCCTGCCTCGGCCACACGGAGTTTAAAACACACACACACACACACACACACACACACACGCGACTTCTAATGCTTTTGACGTGTGTCCCAACCTCATCTCGGTGGAGGTAGCATGGACTTCAATCTCCCGTGGCTCCGATAGTGTGACAGATATGTCGATGGACAGACAAACACCTATTTAGAAATCTGCAAGAACAGCAGCAGAAGCAGCAGCTACTTTGAATTTTTTTTTTGTTTCCTTTAAGTTCAGAGGAGAGGACGCTGTGAGCTTGAGACCAGGAACATCTCATCCCGTTCTTAATGTCAACCTAAGTGTAGTGGACTGCGTGTCAGGTCCTCATCAACCGACTCTAATCACTTGCCTAAGGACCACCTCAGGAGAGCCTGTGATTCCATACCCACGCCATACCATGTGAGATGGGTAGATAAAGTGTTTGGACTAACTCTTTGAGTCGTCACACACACACACACAGAGTGAAGAGTAAGGGGCGACCTGAGCAAAACCATCAATTTCTGAAACCGGTTTGATAATGTAAACAGTGAAGAGTTCATTGAGAGATGCAAGGATAGAACAACCATGGGCCATAACATGAGATAAATCGAAATGAAATTGTTCGAAAAGATGTAGAGGATTCAATTTTTTTATAGTTTATAGTATACGTTCAGGAGAAGGGGTCCCATGAGAGCAAAAAGTCTCTCTTCTCATACAGTACAAATAGGTAATTACATACATACACACGTGATGGATGGATCAGAACCGGATCTTGATATCATACATTATTTTTTTTTCCCCTCCGCCACCTAAGACGTTGCTTGACTCAGTCTTTACCTACCAGGAGGTAGTACGGGCAGGTACAGGCACAAGGATATATGATTAACGGGGTGAGGACACGACCACCTCACCTTCAGGAGAACCACTCGTGCATCATGAGGACCATGGGTTTCTTCAGCAACACCTGCTTCATTCGGGCTGGCTACTGGGCCACGGACGGACAGGTTCTGGGTAATGAGCGTGGCGTCTGATGGGATCTTATCTGGTTGAGTCGCCCTCCCTTGAAAATGCTAAGGTGGTTGGAGCAGCGATGTTGAAATCGGCTCGTGTTGGTGGCCCAGGGGTTATGACTGCCTTCTTGCCTCCTCCTGTTCTTCAGGCGCTTCTTGTAAGTATATATATATATATATATATATATATATATATATATATATATATATATATATATATGCACACACACACTAAAGCATTCATACTTGCTCTCGTAATCCATTTGGTATTAAACTCTTGATCACGACGGTACGACCCCGTAGCTAAAACGACGTCATTTGTTTCAATCAAACTCTAAGGGTCAGATCTAAACCTAGTAGTGTTTACCATTGCCAAGGGTCGTACCGTCGTGTTTAATGGGTCGTATCTTCCGTGGTCGTATTCGTGGTCGAACCGTCGCGTCGCGTGGTCAAAGGGCTTGAGATTATACATCGCATATTTCATTTTTTCTTTTTTCTATTTTTTCTTCTGTTGTACTCTCATCCCCCCCACCCCCTCGAAAGATTGTATTAATTGGCTGTATCTGATTGGCAGGGTAATGCATGGGATGTGACGTCAGCAGGTCCAAAATACATGATTTATGAGGCAGGGCCAGACTGTGGAGGCGGTCGTAAACAGTCCTGAAAGGTAGTTAAGTTACGCTAAGATGTACCATAGATGATAATGCTATGCTTCTCTCTGGCGCTCCACAGACCTGCGTATCTCCTATGTTAACGACACATTAACCTGGGTTAAAGGTTTGTGAAGGTTTGAGGTGGGTGAGGTGAAGGTTTAACATGTTAAGAAATTTTTTTTTTTTTTTTGCCTTTTAACGGTACGATAGCTTGAGTTTTGAAGAACAAGGGGTAAGCGTGGAGTCGTTAGTAGCAAGGAGTAAACGAGGTGTTGTGAGTGGCTCACTGGCTCTCCAGGAGGAACTCGGTAGCCAGTCGGAGGGCTAGACCGGTCCTGGGATGGAGTAATTCGGTAGCCAGCCAACCCTACTGAGAACTAGGCTGGTCTCCTGGAAGAACCGTCATTGGCGCCACAAGAATCACGAGACAAAAAATGGGATATTAACTCTTGGCGTGAATCTCTCTCTCTCTCTCTCTCTCTCTCTCTCTCTCTCTCTCTCTCTCTCTCTCTCTCTCTCTCTCTCTATGTGTATATATATATATATATATATATATATATATATATATATATATATATATATGTATATATATATATTTTTTTTTTTTTTTGCCGCTGTCTCCCGCGTTTGCGAGGTAGCGCAAGGAAACAGACGAAAGAAATGGCCCAACCCACCCTCATACACATGTATATACATACGCCCACACACGCAAATATACATACCTACACAGCTTTCCATGGTTTACCCCAGACGCTTCGCATGCCCTGATTCAATCCACTGACAGCACGTCAACCCCGGTATACCACATCGATCCAATTCACTCTATTCCTTGCCCTCCTTTCACCCTCCTGCATGTCCTAGCTTCGTCTCTTCGATGTATATCAACTGACTGTTATATTCCTTTCTTGTGTCTCCCCTGATGATGTGATTATTACCCGAAATATGCACTTGGGAACTTTTCGTGTTTCATTTTCCCCGTGGACTCATAGGAATATATATATATATATATATATATATATATATATATATATATATATATATATATATATATATAAATCGATTGGCAACAGTTGACGTTTATGAAGCCATTTCAAACGTCAGCTGATATGAGGACGTAATTACCTTATAAAAAAAGAAAAGAAAAGAAAAAAAAAAAAAAGGTCCACTGTGTCTCGTGTAAAGTCGGGGGGCTGGTGTTATAATGGCAGGCAGATGAGATAAGCCGGAGAAAAATGCCGAGGGTAATAGGCAGGTTAATGAGAAGGTGTATGGTTCTTGCAAGCCCGATAAGCACTGACTTTTTTAAACTCACCCACCCACCCACCCTCGCGCAAGACCATCCTTACGTTGAGATTAATTAGAAATTTGTCGGGGGAGGAAAACTCGCGCACTTTTTCACGCGTTAAATTGCCTGGAAATGAATCTCATTTACCTACAAGGTAAACGAGAATAAGGGGAAAAAATGGGGGAGGGTATAGACTGTTGGATGTAGAGCGTGAACGGCCAGGCAGCTTAACGCGAACACGACGGTACATTACGCTGGACAAAAGTTAAAATAGGAGGTCACCAGAAGGCAGGGATATAAATTGTAATTTGGGCCGATATCCGTAAAACAGCAGTTTAACTACGGTAGACTACTTATGGAGTCGTTATGCTCGTTGGCCATGACTTATCAATGGCGTGGAGAAGGAGGAAAAGGAGGAGGAGGAGGCAGGAATTCCCATGGAGCCTCGACGAACCTGGTTCCCTCTCTGGCTTCGAAGCTTCAAGAGTTCACAACTCCATAGAGCAAGCAAAGCAAAGACGTGTTAATGATTTCGAATCATCAATCATCGTTTTTATTTGATGTTACCTGAGGTTTTCGTCCACATTGTTTTATTTGATTGTAAAGAAACGAGAGATACAGTAGCACTAATTTATCACTAACGAAAGGGTTGGTCGACTGTTTAAAATTACGCAGAAGACGAGAGAGAGAGAGAGAGAGAGAGAGATGGAGCGTACATAACATGCTCGCATTGGAAGCTCGAAGAATGGAAATGTTTTCAAAATGTTTCTCATCCGAACTGCGTCATAGATCGTTGTTTTCCAAACGTTTTCTATCTTAAGGAATGGCTTCCTACACAAGCAGCCAGTGTGATTGTAAATGATATATGACTTAGTAAACAAGTGAATGATATATGACTTAGTAAACAAGTGAATGATATATGACTTAGTAAACAAGACGGCTGGTAGAGTTTCATTGGCAAACTATTATAAAAGGAAGATGTTACTTTGGGGGGAAAACTTTTTAAAGATAGTAATTCCATTTATGTGTGTGTGTGTGTGAGAGAGAGAGAGAGAGAGAGAGAGAGAGAGAGAGAGAGAGAGAGAGAGAGAGAGAGAGAGAATGGTTTGTTTTTATTTGTAATTGGCTGTCGTAACGATACGAAAAGACAGTAAGTCTTTTTACGAATACATTGTGCTGATCCGAGGAAGAGTATTTGATTCGAAGATATTTAGAGATTGGTCTCAACATTTGTGTGGCAGTACTTCATCATAGATGAAACATCACGCACACACACACACACACACACACACACACACACACACACACACACACACACACTTGCTGGAGTTGTTGAGGTGAAATTATTAGTTGTAATATTATCCTCTCGATAACAAGAACGATTGCAGCATGCGGGTCAGGGCCAGCAACCTGATGGAAGGCAGTGTGAGGAGTCAATGGCCAGCGGCGTCAGTGAGGGCAGAGTGGAGGGTTCAGGGCCAACAACAGCCTCATTAAGTGCAGCATAAGGGTCAGGGGGGTCAGGGCCAGCAGCGTCAGTGAGGGAAGCATAAGGGTCGGCAGCTTTAGAAGCCTCCAATGTGGTCATCCTCAACAGCAGTTAGTATGGGCAGTTTCAGGGCTCAGGGCCCTGCAGCAGCCCTACCAGTCTCCAGTACAGGTAAACCCCCCCAGGACTCAGGGCCCAGCAGCCGCCCTACCAGTCTCCAGTACAGGTAACCCCTCCAGGGCTCAGGGCCCTGCAGCAGCCCTACCAGTCTCCAGTACTGGCAACTTCATGCTTTAGGGCCCGCCAGGTATAGCTGCCTTCAGTAAGGACAGCTTCAGGTAGCGGCCAGTATGGGCGACGTAAGGGTCTTCTATAGGTCCAGCGTAGCCTTAGTGGCCTGCAGTATGGGCCAGCCACAACACCCATTTGGAAGGGCACGGCCAGGCGGGCGGGCGACCCAACCACCTTCGTCAGATCCTGATAACCTCACAGTTTCTGCTCGACTGACTTCTGGCCGGGTTAATGAAGAGCTTGGAATTCGCGGTGGGTGTCCGTTAGGGTAGACCTGATAATGGCTTGATGTGAAAATAAATATTCCCACCCATCCCACCCTTTTTTTTTTTTTCCACTCTAAGTCCATGAAGGTTTGTTGCAAGTATCTGATGTGGACGTAATGTTACGTGTGTCGCATCTCAGTGGGATTTATATGTGGGACGTGCCTTTTGTGGTGGGTTATATATATATATATATATATATATATATATATATATATATATATATATATTTATATGCAAACCATTTTCCCACTGCGTGCTGGAGAATCGAACCCGGGCCATCGAGAACAGCAGGGGTCCAGCGCACCAGTTCCAAAGTGGCAGATTTCGTGCCATCGGTGGTCCAGTGGTTCGCTGTCCGCCTGCTGTTCGCGATAACCGGGGTTCGACTCTAGGGAACGCAACGGTAAATATATATATATATATATATATATATATATATATATATATATATATATATATATATATATATTCAAATTGCCATAAACACATAGGCTTGCTGCTTAAATACAGGAAATTTTCACTTGTGTCGCATTTGATATCGCAAAAAAAAATATATATATATATATATATACATAAGCTTATAAGCTTTTATATTGTAAGTATATGAAACATGTTGCCCGAAAATCGCAGACATCTGAAGCATGTTGCTATAAATATGGCAAAAAGAAGAAAAAAGTTTTCATTCTGGTCACGTGATGTGGCAATTTATTTTCTGTGACTCACTAGAGGCGGGAATTTCTGTCAGCTTCACTCTTCGTGGTGTAACAACATATGATACGTAGCGAAAATTGGCAACGATTGTGATATAGAAAAATGATGGATACATGATACGTATCGGTGTGTGATACGTCCTTATTCATTTTTCTTATCCCTTTGTTTGGTAAATTTCTAACAACATAGGATGGTGGAGGGTTGGTTGGTTAGGTTGGGGCTTAAGACTTATTATAATTGCCAGAGTCATTAAGCTAAACCATCGTTAGAGAAATCTCTTCTTAATATCGCCAAGTGGTTATGGATCATTCTAACACCACATTATGTTCTCACTGTTCACTATTTTTTATTAATGATGTTGAAAGGGTTTGATAAAGGCGTTTAGAACAGCCAAATGATGGTAGGGTAATCTTCCTTGGCCTTTCAAGCCAAGGTGGTAATATGCCTTCATAGATACACGGGAGAAAGAATCTTGATGATTTAGTAATAAAAACGTTTAAAAAAAAAGATGTATTTTACATATCTTACCTTCGTTTGCCATTATGTTGTGTGTCCTTCACCCATATTATCACAAGAACGCTTATTTATTTTCGATACTCTTTACATTGTTCATTATCAACGTAGAGTATGGCATATGAGGTTGGAATCCCACTGCAGGGAGAAAGAAAAGACCGTAGATTTAAGACCCATTTCCATCCATTTGCCCTCCTCCTCCTCCTCCTCCTCCTTTTTCAACCGTCCAGAAGCGTCCGACGCGCAAAACATTAAAGGCGAGACTAATTTGAGCTTCGGATGGCCAAGGAAGGCCCTTTCCCTGTGCAACAACGGCCTGCATTTAATGAGGGGAAAATTGGATTTGGACCGGAGCGAGGTAGTAAGGGTGGAGACGCCTCGGTGACCAGCGATATACAAGGTTGAGGTACATGGTTGAGAGGTACAGATAATGTCGCCTCTTTCGTACACGTTGGGGTCCCGTCGCGCTTGTGGCGTGATGTCTATTTACATCGCTGGCTTTCATCATTTACACTTTTTTTTTTTTTTACAATATTGTGGGTTTGATCATTTACATCAGTTGTGGGTTTTGATATTTTGTTATACATCGTTGGCTTTCATCATTTACAGCAGTTGTGGGTTTCCATATTTATTGACACCGCTGACTTTCATCATTTACACTTTTTTTTTTAACAATATTTTGGGTTTGATCATTTACATCAGTTGTGGGTTTTACATATTTTGTTATACATCGTTGGCTTTCATCATTTACAGCAGTTGTGGGTTTCATATTTATTGACATCGCTGGCTTTCATCATTTACAGCAGTTGTGGGTTTGATGTTTTACACGGTCACACACGAGTATTGTTTACAGGTGTTAGTGTCTCCTTCATTTACATATAGGTTATGGGGTTGTTATGTACATGATCACACATAGGTCTTGCCTAGTTCATTTACATGTTTTGGGTCACATAGGTTCATTTACATCAGTTTCTTTTTGTAGGGGGTTTGATATTTACATGGTGGTAATTAGTGTGTAGTCATTATAGATATAGATGCTTAAGTATAAAGAAGACACTGATTGGTTTTAATTATATGTGTATTCCCTGATTATCTTGTTAACGTGGTCTTAAATCCTTTATACACTTTGTTCTCATGGTAGAATGCGCCTTACGGGACTCTCTCTCTCTCTCTCTCTCTCTCTCTCTCTCTCTCTCTCTCTCTCTCTCTCTCTCTCTCTGTACATCTAGGTCACAGTTGAAGATATGTGGTATTTTTTTTTTTACAATTCGTGAGAGAAGAGAGAGAGAGAAGAGAGAGAGAGAGAGAGAGAGAGAGAGAGAGAGAGAGAGAGAGAGAGAGAGAGAGATTCCACCAGTGGTGTCCCCCTTCTCGAGTGCTTTTCACACCATCAGACATATTACCAAAACCTTTTGTATCAAACTGTCATTCGTGTCTCCTCGTTCATACCATGCCAGCAGCACTGCCTAAGTTATTTCTTCAACATCCTTCCTTCTTGACGACCAGCCAGCCTGCCTGCCTCTCTCTCTCTCTCTCTCTCTCTCTCTCTCTCTCTCTCTCTCTCTCTCTCTCTCTCTCTCTCTCTCTCTCTCTCAGCTTCTGATCCCCCCCCCACCCCCGTTCTCTAGTAACTCTGGCCTTTGCGCCTCGCACGGAACTGCTCACTGTGTGCGTACTGTGCTGTGTGACACCTCCTCACATGATGCTCCTCTGGAAACACGAAAGCCAGCCAGCTACCCAGCTAGCCAGCCACGTCCCCTTATCTACTTAAAAGACTCGCGAGGCAAGACCTCAAGAGACCCGTCACCCTGCTCAGCTGCTCCAGCTTGACTCCAACACCTCTGAGAGAGAGAGGGGAATAGTGTGAGTCTTGTGTCCTGTCGCCAAATACACCTTCACAGCTTCTCTCATGGCCCAGCTGTACTTGTGTAAGTCCGTACGTTCAGTTTTGTCCATTGCCTCTATCGTCGCACCCACGCCATAGTATGTGGATTGGGGGTCGAATGCCCGTAATGTCTCGCCCAAGCCACATCATGTGGATTGGGGGTCGAATGCATGTAATGTCTCGACCAAGCCATATCATGTGGATTGGGGGTCGAATGCCCGTGATGTCTCGACCAAGCCACATCATGTGGATTGGGGGTCGAATGCATGTAATGTCTCGACCAAGCCACATCATGTGGATTGGGGGTCGAATGCCTTCAATAACTTGTCCAGGCTTTAGCGTGTGGGGATGGCAAATAAAGTTAATTAATCTAACTAATTAACAAACAGGTTTGCTTAGTATCGCTCATTAAGTTCTGTTGCATGATGTGTTCCCTGGTGTTCTTTTCTTCATTCGATGTCGATCAACGAAAGTTAATGAAAGAGAAAGATGTACTCTTTTCCTCCAAGAGAATTGGCTCCGTTTTTTTTAGCAACAAGTTTGATTTGACAGTGAGTTTCATCCCTCACAACATGTTCCATACGCTACAGTTACCTTGAGTCTTGCGTTGTTTTCTCAGAATTACATGTTGTTATTGTCCACAGTTCCTGGTCTTATGATGTCTTTATTATCCTGCATTTATTGATTCTACTTTTTAGAGATATTTAATTTGGCACACTGATTCTTTATACGGTTTAATGCGTGATTTGATGCTTAATTACCTGAGTTTTTTTATGTGTAGGGAGAGAGCAAACACGTGTGTGTGTGTGTGTGTGTTTACTTAGACGCAGGCGTAGGTGTGTGTAAGCACACTGACTCCATATCCTTGTTATTTTTAGGTCTGTACTTTGTGCCTCTTGTCTATATTTACTTACTGCCTGACTTTCAACGCTTCTCCTTTTCCCTTCTCCCTCTCCCTCTCTCCTCCTCCTCCTCCAGGTGAGTTGAGTGACATGAGGGCCAGGTCCCCTGCGGCGAAGATCGACCACTCCACCACCGGTCCGTCTTACTTATGTATCAGTGTGCAGGTCTGGTGTGTGTGTGTGTGTGTGTGTGTGTGTGTGTGTGTAAATCATGGCTCCGTAGCCTGATCTGGTGTGGAAAGACAGACATAATATTCCTGCGCTACTCTCTCTCTCTCTTTTTGTTTTCTTGTCTTTACTTCGTTTTCTTTTTGGTCTTCGGGAGTTCCCTCGTTGAACCCCTCCTCCACCTCGGAAATACGGCCAGTTGCTGTCGTTAGCCTGTCAGATACCCTGACAAGACATCGTGGAAAAAAGACATCCTCCCTCGTATATCACAGAACAATGCCGTCTTAGAATGGCGGGTGTAAACGCCCTCCACAGATCAAGAGGGGGGGAATGGTATTCTCGGCTTCGTTGAAACCCAGATAAGAAAGAGTCCAACAATTTTTCATTACAGCGAAGTTGATGTCCTGGGGCGAGGCGGGACGCATTCCCCCCCAACTCTTTCCCAGAGGGGTTGGGTGGGGCGCGGCCTTGCTTCCTCAACCGCCTCCAAGATGGAACATATGTTGGCTCGGGATGGCAAGGGTGTGTCGAGGGAAGGGTACCTGAGTTGGAGAGGAGGACGTTTCTCACGGCGTCGGGAAGGAGCAGGTGATGGAGTCGAAGTGGCAGAGGTTTTAGCGCGCTGGAGGGAGGCTACCTTACTCTCCGAGTGGCGGGAGGATGCAGGTGGTGATGGCGAAGTTGGCAGAGGTTCCCGAGTTCGAGTGGAGAACGTTGCCTCGTGGCGAGTGGTGAAGTCGAAGTGGCTCCTGAACTGGGGAAGCGCGCGTTCCCCTCGAAGACGTGGGTGAAGTCGAAGTGCCAGTATTTCTTGAAGTGGAGTGGGAAGGAACACCTTGCTCGAAGTGGTGGTGGACAGAAAACGCAGGTGAGGAGGCCGAAGTGGCACCATGTTGACTGATGGAGAGAGAGAGAGAGAGAGAGAGAGAGAGAGAGAGAGAGAGAGAGAGAGACGAATGGAGGGTGCTGGTTTGATGGAGTGTTAAGGTGGTACGAGGTAGATAAGAGTGGTTTAAGGTGGAGACAGGTGGAGTAGAGCGGTGCGTGGTGGAGCAATGTTGTGTAAGGTGGGGTAGATTGGTGTAAGGAAGGAAGTGAAGTGTATTTTAAGGAAAGATGGAGGAGAGTGATGTATAGGGGAAGGAAAGTGGGGGAGTGTGTCTTGTGATGGAGGCAGGTTGAGTGACTCGTGGTGGAGAGAAGTGGACCTTAGATGTATATGATAGAGGTGTGTGTGTGTGTGTGTGTGTGAGAGAGAGAGAGAGAGAGAGAGAGAGAGAGAGAGAGAGAGAGAGAGAGAGAGAGAGAGAGAGTCATAATGATCAGAGTGAGGATGTAAGTGAATGACCACTGAGAAGGAAGGTGGTGGAGGGGAGATGTGTGGCCAGTGGAAAATTGTATTGCCCCAGATATCTAGTGATCATTTGGCATTACCACGCTCGCTGGACCTCTGAGACAACTGAGAATGAAACAGGTCCTGTCTCTCTCTCTCTCTCTCTCTCTCTCTCTCTCTCTCTCTCTCTCTCTCTCTCTCTCTCCCAGAGGAAGAGTATTTGATTCCGTTCATTTAACACCACGTGACGATGGCAGCCTCTGTCTTGTGTCTCTCTCGTAGTTAATTTTATTGCCTGGGGAGAAATGGGTGATATTGTCTGGTGAGAAATCTTTTAATTATCTCTCCTTTACTCCCCCGACTGGCAAGGGAAATTTCAATCGGGTAAGTGATTTTCTCTGCCTTGCAGTTTCCTTTAAGGTACAGATAATGTTCTTAGAACCATTTTTTTTTTTTTCAGTTTAATTGTTGTAAGTGGCTGGTTTAGTTTGTGAAATGTTAATAAAAGTACCTTATTTAAGGGGCAGGGAAATGTAATGCTGTCTTGTGCGTTGCGTGTATCATGCTACCGTAAATTGGATCGCCATAAGGAGATGCATGTTCTTATAGGCCGGTCTCATCAGCTTTGAAGGTAGGGTGGGACGTGTCGCTGAGTGTCGTCACCCCTCGGTCATTTTCGCCGATGCGTCGGTCGCTTTTGTGAGCAGAGTGCCTCACACACGTGACTAGTCAATGGTGAGCTCATAGCTACACTGCTGTGACTGTCAGTGGTGTGAGCTCGGTGCTTCTAAGCTTTAATTAGTCAACTTCAGTGAGTGGAATTCTAGTGAGCTGGACGGCATCACTCACTCTTCTGGGCTTTCGGGGTTTTAGCTACGCCAGTCTTCAGCTTGGAGAACTCTGGGTATTCACCAGTCACTCTCTCTTCATCATCATCAGGAGAGTGACTGGTCACCATCGTAACGTTGGACACGGTCTCCCAGCGGGCGTGGAGTAGGAAGGAGGAGGCGTGGCAGGCGTGGCTCTAGAGAGACAAGGAGAGGCGTGTATGTGAGCCCCAGTATATGGCGTGCTTGGGATTGTTTGTTGTGCCAAGATGTGGGACCCGGCGTCTCGAGATACCTCGAGCTGACGCACCGACACACAAGGGGGGACGGTGTTCAGACGACCCCCCGAGATGCATCCTGAGCATTTCTTTGGTGTTGTTAGTAGTCGTTCGAACACCGCAGTAGGTCTGCAAGACAACCCTGGAGGGAGGAAACCGTAGGATAGGCGGGGTGTAGGAGCAGCGACGTGGGGGGCTAGGAGGAAGAGGGACTTCGAGGAGTAGTGAGAACGGAAGGACGTCCTTGTGTTTTTTGCAGAGCGTGTGTGTGTGTGTGTGTGTGTGTGTGTGTGTGTGTGAGAGAGAGAGAGAGAGAGAGAGAGAGAGAGAGAGAGAGAGAGAGAGGGTTTATGGAAACGGATTGCATGGGCTTGCTTGGGTCGTCCGCTACAAATTTCGACCCAGAGGGAGAGAGGGACAACCGCTTGTAAACTAAGGCAGTAGAGTAATGGAGGAGAGGAAAGCCAGATGGCGCATAAGAGGAAGAAGGGGAGAGGCAAACCAGAGAGGGAGAGGCAGGCTGGCAGGAACCAAATTGAGGATAGACGAAAACCAGGAGCGAGTGAATCAAGGAAGAAGGAGGAGGAGGAGGAAGGAGGAAGAAGAGGCAAATCAACGGGTGAGGAAGGGAGGAAGAGAGACTAGGAGAGAGAGAGAGAGAGAGAGAGAGAGAGAGAGAGAGAGAGAGAGAGAGAGAGAGAGAGAGTGGGCGAACGAGGGGCAAACGAGAATCACAAAGAGTTGAATCAGGTCGAGCAAATGGGGTGTGAATCATGACGAAATGAGGAGGGTGCCGAACGATGGGAGAGAGGGCAAGAGGATGAATTAATGTGTTGGCCAGAATATTTCCCAGAATTTAGCGACGAGGACGTAAATCTTTTCGTTCCGTCGTGGTCTCCTTACGGACCCCCCACCCCCTTTTGCTGCGCGCCCCCCCAATGGACTACTTACCGTTCCTAGGGATTCATCCATCCATATGTCACTTGGCTCCCACCCGCCCTCAAACTGAGGCCCTCACACCCACCCTAGTCCCCTGCTGCCACCGGAAAGGTTAGTTTGGCATTATTAGTTCCTCGTGGGTACATAGTGACCCGTGAAGGTATTTTCAATTGTGTGAATATATTATTTTTTTTTTCTTTTCACGGACTCTCGATAACGTTTCTCAGCTAAAGGATCTTTTTTCGATTGATAGACTGTCTCTCGCCTCGTGGTTTACCCGGAGGTCTGCAGGTAAACTAGAGTCTGGCTTGTAGGTTTACGTGTGTGTGTGTGTGTGTGTGTAGAGGTTCAGCAGGTTGATCCATGTCTGGCACGGGCTCTTGTCGGTGCGAGATCCCTCTCATTTTCTAGTGTGCCATTAGTGGCACAGGTCAGGGGTATGTGTGTGTTTGCATGAGTGTTATGGACGCCTTTAGGTGTGTGTGTGTGTGTGTGTGTGTACGTTTTTGGGCTTGGTATGGATATCGTACCTCTTTGTTCCTGTGGTGGGGTCATAACACATGATTATCTGGGCCCCGGCAGCTGGATATCCAAAGCTGCAGGACTTCGAGTGGATGAAAAGTTGGCTCCTGCGGAGGAGACAGAAGTCGTCTGGGAGGGCTCCAGGCGAGAGGTTGTTGATAAACGACGGATGAAGGTGGATAGCGTGCGCGAAACGTGCGGCGATTCTTGCATTAAACAACTTTGTTCTCAGTGGAATAAAAAAGGAAAATTGGACACATCAGAGGTTAAAAAGAGTGATAGAGACGGGAGGGAGAGATAATAGACAGATTGATATATTTATATACGTAGATAGACAGACGTATCCATAAACAAAGAGATAGTAACGACTCCATTATGTGTCTGTGAGTGTCAGGTTTGTGAGGAGGGTTCTGTGCCGTGTGGTGGGTACGAGATGGAGCATTGGTGGAGAACCTCGGGGAAGAGGTTCAGGTGGAGGTACAGAATGTCTGTGTTGTTCATTTTAACAGATGAGTAACAAGGTAAGACCGTAGGAGTGAGGTACGAGTTTCGACAGCAACTCCTGAGGAGGACGAGTGCTGATGCCCCACTGTTGCCTCTACTCCCTGTGGGAGGACGAGTGCTGATGCCCCACTGTTGCCTCTAATCCCTCTGGGAGGACGAGTGCTGATGCCTCAGTGTTGCCTTTACTCTCTGTGGGAGGACGAGTTCTGATGCCTCACTGTTGCCTCTACTCCCTGTGGGAGGACGAGTGCTGATACCTCAGTGTTGCCTCTACTCTCTGTGGGAGGACGAGTGCTGATGCCTCACTATTGCCTCTACTCCCTGTGGGAGGAAGAGTGCTGATACCTTAGTGTTGCCTCTACTCCCTGTGGGGAAGGCGGTGGGCTGTGGTCCGCGGATGGAGGAAGACGTAAGGAGGGATGGTGTAGGTGGCGTACAAGGCGGGGAGGGGAGGATCAGTGTTTAGGGACGTGCTTGACATTCTCGGACGCTTGTGTAGAGTAGGTCTGCGATGGCCTCTGGTAGGGCTTACTGCCAGAGGAGGCCGCCGCCAGCGATCGCACTGTGACGAAACCAAAAAAAGAAAAAGAAGGAAGGGTGAAGCTGTGTTTATTGCGTCTGGTGGATATTTCCCCTACCTATATTCCTCGCAGATATGTATCTAAAGAGAGAGAGAGAGAGAGAGAGAGAGAGAGAGAGAGAGAGAGAGAGAGAGAGAGAGAGGCTTCTCTACGTACGAACGCCAACACCAGATATGTATAGAGAGAGAGAGAGAGAGAGAGAGAGAGAGAGAGAGAGAGAGAGAGAGAGAGAGAGAGAGAGAGAGGCTTCTCTACGTACGAACGTCAACACTTAAAAACAGTTTCGCTTGAACAGACAAACCGGAATTATATAAATGCCGTGTTCACACACACACACACACACACACACACACACACACACACACACACACACACTCCGAATTAAAACGTTTTAATTAGTTTTGAACTTAAGTGAACGTGCTACTGGGATGAGTGGCGAGAACGACTCCCAAATAGGCTGTAGATGGAAAATAAAAAAAAGAGGAAGATGGAAAAAAAAAATGAAATGCCATATGTACTGTTGCATCACCAGATGCAACACATGAGGCCACACCAACGTTAAAAGACCGATCATCTGTTCAGTAAATGTGGTGAGACAGGTCGCGCGTTGTTACCGAGGTGTGGTTTTTTTTTATATGGGATTTTGATGTTTCCTTTAAAAGAAAAGGCTTCTTGTTTCTCAACTGGTCAGCTTCGCTGCGTGTCGGAGCGCGCAGTACGGCCCCCTTGACCTTTCGAGGACACGCTGACTCCTTGCTTGCCTCCTCCGTCTGTTCATACTTTAAGAGAGTGATGGCACAGGAGGGGAAGCAGCCTCTCCCCCATCTCCGAGCCCCATCTTATTGTCCTGTGTACGACATGCAGGAGATACGTGGGTGGCAGTGTTTCTTCCCAGTCATCATACATCATATCGAAAGGTTCTCTCATCGGAGAATACTCTCGTCGAAGTACTTCTCACTCCAAAGGAGTCCATCCTTTCCCTGCTACTGATTATAGCGCAGCCTTGAAGCTGAGAACCTCTCACTCCAAAGGAGTCCACCCTTTCCTTGCTACTGATTATAGCGCAGCCTTGAAGCTGAAAAGCTTTCTCTCCAAAGGAGTCCATCCTTTCCTTGCTACTGATTATAGCGCAGCCTTGAAGCTGAGAACCTCTCACTCCAAAGGAGTCCAACCTTTCCCTGCTACTGATTATAGCGCAGCCTTGAAGCTGAGAACCTCTCACTCCAAAGGAGTCCATCCTTTCCCTGTTACTGATTATAGCGCAGCTTTGAAGGTACAGGACTTCTAGCTCCAAAAGAAGCTACCCTTTCTCTGCTACTGATTATAGCGCTGCCTAGAAACTGCAGGAGCCACTGGATAAGGGGTCGTTAGGGTTTGAGAGGGAGAGAGAGAGTGAATGAGTGAGTCCATCCTTTTCCCCTCTCCCGGGAGGCCCCTCGCTTCCACTACATCAACCAGCAGATTCCACTCCTTCCTCTGTTGTGGGTCCCGGCGGGAGGAACCCTTATCTAGTCCTCGGCCACCCTCCTGAAGGGCACTGGGGTCGGACGGACGATGACGGAAGTGTCGTGTAAGGATCACGGGTCACACAAAAGGCTAAGCCTTAGCACATACTCCCACAGGCCCTGGTAATTAAGACCTCGAGGAAGGAGTGGCTAAGTTCCTTGTGGGCTGATGGGGGGGCCTTGACCTCCGATGGTGTGAGGGGTAACTGATCCACATCCCTGTATATGTCGTATGTCGTGATTTTCTAGCACCGTGTTTTTACCCTGCGGTGACGTGTTCTCTGATGCGCTGTGTCTTGACGGAGTAGATCCTAATGCAAGTGTAGTAGGATCCGACACCTTTTGTATGTACTCCTTGAGAACGACGATACGACACAGCCATGCTACTACCCTCGGGTACGTTGTGGCGTGATCAACGACCTGAGCCTTAAAGGGTTTTTGGTCAAAGGCCAGACCGGTCGTGGCCAAAAGGGTCGTACCGTCTCTCGTTCTTTTAGTGTTTATCAATCACGTTCTTTTTTAGGAAAGTGTCTGTTTCCAGTAACTCTGAAGGACACTTGCCTTGTAGAAGCGCGCCTAATGCAGTTTGTCAGTATATGGGATTGCATGGGGGGAAAAAAAACTGACTGGAGAAGGCTTTGTTGTCTGTAACGAGATTGTTAGCTGGGGGACTATGATAGTAACCTGAATTTGTAATCTATGGTGATGGAATCAAGATGTTTACTCACAAGCCTCACTGTTGGCCTGTAGAGCGGGTTCCAGGAGGTTTCCGTGTGTGTTGTGGTAAAAATAGTCAGTTTATGAGTTGCGTCCAGACAAGGGCCTGGATCCAGGCTTGCCTGCTCACACACCAGTAACGAGTGAACAGACGTTGTGAACTACCCCGTGAAGTGTTGTGTGTGTGGCAGTGGTAATGTATTTAGAGTGTTAACCCACCATTTTACATTTCCCTTCTGTTTCAGCTTCTTCCTCTTCTTCCTCTTTCTGTATGAAAATCATCATCATTATCAACCTCAGCTCCTCCTTCTCTCTTCTCCTCCTCCGCCATACCTCCACCTCATCCATCCCCCACTCACATCTCCTCCTCCTCTTCTCCCCTCATCCCTCCCACCCTCCTCCTCCTCCTCCTCCTCCTCCTCCTCCTCCTCCTCCTCCTCCTCCTCCTCCTCCTCCTCGCCAGACGAGTGGTCTTGTACTCTAGTGTCGTGTTTTGCCGCTTCAAGAGCTGGTTGGTTCTCGCCACATCTGCCTCGAACACCCGTCCCTCCGCCCCGGCATTGTTGCTTCAGTGGAATTGCTTTAAAACACGTCTCTACTCAGATCGATGTTGGCGGGCGATGGGGGCCCACATACACGAGAGAGAGAGAGAGAGAGAGAGAGAGAGAGAGAGAGAGAGAGAGAGAGAGAGAGAGAGAGAGAGAGAGAGGATGTTGTTGTCCTCGAAGGATCTCTCTGACGCAGCCCGAAGGAAGGAGTTGGGCCACTTCTGACGGTGGTGTATTCACTTGACCCTATGGACCCCTTGGCGGTTACTGGCAAGCCTAAAGACCCGAATAAACGAACCAGTCCCCCTCTATTCTCCTGGTCAGTTACCTCTCGTTTTCTGTTGGTTCTTTTTTTTCTTTTTTTTTTTTACATGATAATTTCATCTCCCTTCTTTTGTTTTTGTCCTGGCGACTCTCGGCCTCTTACTTGTCCTGATGTATTCGTTGTACTGAATTTGTTTTGGTCTTCCCAATTTTTCTTCCCGTTTTTTATTTCAATATTCATCTTTTACCCTTTTATCATCGTCGCTGCGTCTCCGTGGTCTGTGGTCCGTTTTCTTTTTCCCCCTCCTCCCCCCCTCACGTAGTCTTAATATTTAATCGGCAAATATTTGATATTCGAGCGGGTTGTGTATTTATCAATATTTCTTCATGATACACATTTTACCCGCCTCTGGCTTACGTCTTTGGGGGGGTATTTAAAAGCCATAATATCCCTTCCTCAAAGTAAGTGTTTAAGGCAGTTGGCAAGACGGCATCCCCCCCTATCGACTTTGGCACACATCCTCGAAAAAAAAAAACCCTTCCCTGCGTAAAGAAAACGTAAAGTGGGGAGGGAACGTTTGGGGTAAAGCTGGAGAGAGAGAGGTTGGGTGCGGGGGGGAGGAATGGATGGTTGGGGAGGGAGGTTGAGTTGATTGGAAGATTAAGGGGAGAGAGGGGGATAGGAAAGGGAGGGGAAGGGGGTTGAGACAGGGATGTTGTGGATGGATGGAGGTAGGGGGGATGAAAGGGAAATGGATAGTTTGATGTGTGTGTGTGTGTGTGTGTGCGCGCGCGCGAGATGGCATGGATGGAGATGTAATTGATGTGTGAGAGAGAGAGAGGGAGGTGAGGGGTAAGAGAGAGAGAGAGAGAGAGAGAGAGAGAGTCGAGGCCACAGTGGGAGTGGTGAGAGTGGCGGAGGAGCAGCAGGCAAGCTCTCTCTCTCTCTCTCTCTCTCTGGGAGAGCAACTGGTCAAAAGACATAGAGGAGGGTGAGGGAGGGAGGGTGGGAAGTGCTTTTGACTCCCAGCACCCGAGATGCATCGGTCCTCCTCCTCACAGCTGAGTACTGGATGCTCTCCCTACGGGAGAATGAACGCACCTGTGTATGTGTATACCATCTGTGATCATCCCTTGATTCATCTCGACGCTCCTCGTTCTGGGATAAATTATGCACGGTGAAATATTTTTAAAGAGCGGGAATTGTACCGCGTCGTCTCCGGCTTGAAATAGTGGCGAAACTGGCGCCCCCTTGGGGCACGGTGGCGGGAAGTGGTGGGGGGGGGATTTCTTCTGCCTGTAAGACGTGATGGAGGCGGGAAGTACAGAGACCCTTGTCCTTTGGGATGTGGGTCCAGCTGGAGTGGCGGATCCTGGTTCCTGTGAGGCGGCTTGAAGCGGGTAGGAGCGGGGGGTGGTGGATCCTCGTTCCTGTGAGGCACAAAGTCGGTAGGAGGGCTGGATGGATCCTGGTCCCTAATGAGGTTGAAGTCGGCGGGAGTGGTGGATCCTGATCACTGTGAGGCTTGAGTCCAGTTAGCAATGGTGAATCCTAGTCCCTTCGAGGCTTGAAGCGAACGGGAGTGGTGAAACTCGGTCCCTGTAAGGCTATAACTGGGCGGGAGTGGTGGATCCAAGTCCTGGTGAAACTTGAGGCTGATGGGGGAAACAGACTTCAGCCCCTATGAGATATTGAGGCTTGAGGAAGGGAGGGACGTATCTCAGTCCCTGTGAGACGTGAAACTGAATGGAAGGGACGGATCCCAGTCCCTGTGAGACGCGACGTTGTTTGTTAGGGCCATCACCAGTCTCTGGCACTTGAATTATGCTCTGGTTTTTTTTCCCCCCCACTCTCCATCGTGAACAAAGGAATTAGGCACGGACAGAGAGAATGAATTAGCGTGTTGTGAAGGTTCTGATCTCCTCCTCCTCCCCCGCGCCCAACCTCCTCCCCCAACAACAATCCCCCCTCCCCCTCACAATCCCCCCAACCCGTAAATCTGTTTTTACTTTTTGCCAGACGTTGAAACCCAGATTGGAATAAGATTGGGTCGGCGGCTTTGTGGAAAAATGCCTCATGGAATATGTTGGTGATAAGATGGTTTGAGTCTGCCCAGCTTAGTAACGGCGCTTGGCGTATCTGTGTATCTCTCTATCTATCTATCTATCTCTCTGTCTATCTGTGTGTGTGTGTGTGTGTGTGTGTGTGTGTGTGTGTTCATTGACACCATGTGCAGGAGTTTATACCGCGAGTAAGAAGTTACCTTTTGGCGAGGCTGCCTCATTCGGAGTCCAGTGTCTTTGAAAGAACTAATTCCCAAGGGAATATGCATTTCCCTGCTACTGGAAGTAGCGCAGCCTTTAGAGAGAGAGGTCCTTGGTAACACCAGGACCCTCTCATTAAAGGTTGGTCCTGGGATATATATATATATATATATATATATATATATATATATATATATATATATATATATATATTTTTTTTTTTTTTTTTTTTATACTTTGTCGCTGTCTCCCGCGTTTGCGAGGTAGCGCAAGGAAACAGACGAAAGAAATGGCCCAACCCCCCCCATACACATGTACATACACACGTCCACACACGCAAATATACATACCTACACAGCTTTCCATGGTTTACCCCAGACGCTTCACATGCCTTGATTCAATCCACTGACAGCACGTCAACCCCTGTATACCACATCGCTCCAATTCACTCTATTCCTTGCCCTCCTTTCACCCTCCTGCATGTTCAGGCCCCGATCACACAAAATCCTTTTCACTCCATCTTTCCACCTCCAATTTGGTCTCCCTCTTCTCCTCGTTCCCTCCACCTCCGACACATATATCCTCTTGGTCAATCTTTCCTCACTCATTCTCTCCATGTGCCCAAACCACTTCAAAACACCCTCTTCTGCTCTCTCAACCACGCTCTTTTTATTTCCACACATCTCTCTTACCCTTACGTTACTTACTCGATCAAACCACCTCACACCACACATTGTCCTCAAACATCTCATTTCCAGCACATCCATCCTCCTACGCACAACTCTATCCATAGCCCACGCCTCGCAACCATACAACATTGTTGGAACTACTATTCCTTCAAACATACCCATTTTTGCTTTCCGGGATAATGTTCTCGACTTCCACACATTTTTCAAGGCTCCCAAAATTTTCGCCCCCTCCCCCACCCTATGATCCACTTCCGCTTCCATGGTTCCATCCGCTGACAGATCCACTCCCAGATATCTAAAACACTTCACTTCCTCCAGCCTCTCACCATTCAAACTCACCTCCCAATTGACTTGACCCTCAACCCTACTGTACCTAATAACCTTGCTCTTATTCACATTTACTCTTAACTTTCTTCTTCCACACACTTTACCAAACTCCGTCACCAGCTTCTGCAGTTTCTCACATGAATCCGCCACCAGCGCTGTATCATCAGCGAACAACAACTGACTCACTTCCCAAGCTCTCTCATCCCCAACAGACTTCATACTTGCCCCTCTTTCCAAAACTCTTGCATTTACCTCCCTAACAACCCCATCCATAAACAAATTAAACAACCATGGAGACATCACACACCCCTGCCGCAAACCTACATTCACTGAGAACCAATCACTTTCCTCTCTTCCTACACGTACACATGCCTTACATCCTCGATAAAAACTTTTCACTGCTTCTAACAACTTTCCTCCCACACCATATATTCTTAATACCTTCCACAGAGCATCTCTATCAACTCTATCATATGCCTTCTCCAGATCCATAAATGCTACATACAAATCCATTTGCTTTTCTAAGTATTTCTCACATACATTCTTCAAAGCAAACACCTGATCCACACATCCTCTACCACTTCTGAAACCACACTGCTCTTCCCCAATCTGATGCTCTGTACATGCCTTCACCCTCTCAATCAATACCCTCCCATATAATTTACCAGGAATACTCAACAAACTTATACCTCTGTAATTTGAGCACTCACTCTTATCCCCTTTGCCTTTGTACAATGGCACTATGCAAGCATTCCGCCAATCCTCAGGCACCTCACCATGAGTCATACATACATTAAATAACCTTACCAACCAGTCAACAATACAGTCACCCCCTTTTTTAATAAATTCCACTGCAATACCATCCAAACCTGCTGCCTTGCCGGCTTTCATCTTCCGCAAAGCTTTTACTACCTCTTCTCTGTTTACCAAATCATTTTCCCTAACCCTCTCACTTTGCACACCACCTCGACCCAAACACCCTATATCTGCCACTCTGTCATCAGACACATTCAACAAACCTTCAAAATACTCATTCCATCTCCTTCTCACATCACCACTACTTGTTATCACCTCCCCATTTACGCCCTTCACTGAAGTTCCCATTTGCTCCCTTGTCTTACGCACCCTATTTACCTCCTTCCAGAACATCTTTTTATTCTCCCTAAAATTTACTGATAGTCTCTCACCCCAACTCTCATTTGCCCTTTTTTTCACCTCTTGCACCTTTCTCTTGACCTCCTGTCTCTTTCTTTTATACTTCTCCCACTCAATTGCATTTTTTCCCTGCAAAAATCGTCCAAATGCCTCTCTCTTCTCTTTCACTAATACTCTTACTTCTTCATCCCACCACTCACTACCCTTTCTAAACAGCCCACCTCCCACTCTTCTCATGCCACAAGCATCTTTTGCGCAATCCATCACTGATTCCCTAAATACATCCCATTCCTCCCCCACTCCCCTTACTTACTATATATATATTTATTATTTATTTTGCTTTGTCGCTGTCTCCCGCGCCTGCGAGGTAGCCGAAGGAAACAGACGAAAGAAATGGCCCAACCCACCCCCATACACATGCACACACATGCACACGCCATTTCCCGCGTTAGCGAAGTAGCGTTAAGAACAGAGGACTGAGCCTTAGACGGAATTTCTTCACTTGGCCGCCCCTTCTCTTGCGGATGTAATCAGCTTCCCATAGTATGACATTTCCACCAGCTGTCAGTCCTGGGTCATGTTTAACGTTGACCCCTTGATGACCTTGTTCCTGTGGACGTGATAAGAAGGGGGGGGGGGGTGGCGGCTGGGTCAGGCAGGAGTCCAACAAGGTCAAGCCGGGTCACGCGTTTTATGAACTCACTGCACACAAGACACTGATAACCATAATGGTGTCTGGATATTTGTTAATGTTATTTTATTATTATTGTTATTTATTATTATTATTATTATTATTATTATTATTATTGTTATTATTATTATTATTATTATTATTATTCATTAATATTATTATTCATTATTATTATTAATATTTATTATTATTATTATCATTGTTATTATTATTATTATTATTATTATTATTATTATTATTAGTAGTAGTAGTAGTAGTAGTAGTAGTAGTAGTAGTAGTATGTAGGGAAAGCAAACACATCCACGTGAAGTGGACACACACACACACACACACACACACACACACACACACACACACACACACAGCACAGCACACATATGGCCTTGTGTAACCTTGCCACATTACCACACTCTTCTCCACCTCCCACACGCACTTTACCCAGATTACTCCACAAGGCTGGAGGCTCACGGGTCTCACAGCAGGTGGCTGGCTGGCCCCAATGATGGAAGGCCCGCGGCCAAATGTTGACAATCCAGCGGCCAAGTGGTAGGAGCGGTCAAGGGTCAGAGGACCTACGTCAGAGGTCAAGTGATGGATGATACAGGCGATTGGTTAAGTGACAACGCATATGAGAGGGGTCAGTCAGTGGATGACGCATGTCAGGGGGTCAAATGTTAAACACAGACGATTGGTCGAGCGAGGACACATACACATATATGAGAGGTCAATGGTTAGCGTATGTCAGCAGAGGTCAGAAGGTCAAATGTTAACCCAGATGACTGGTTGAGTGATAACACATAGGAGAGGTTAGATGCAGGTGATGGAGTCTAGCAGAGGTGAAAGATAACAATGATAACAACTCTATTATTTAATGATACACAGAGTCCCGTGGGTAGCGATAGATAACGGAGATAAGGCATTCAAGATGACACAGGTCAGAGGGGGGGGGTCGTGTGACGAGAGAGGTCACCTGTGGATCACGATCGGGTCATGGAGAGGTCGGAGGTCAGCATTCGGCTGTTGATGTCCGGTGGGCGCGGTGGGGGGTGGATGGAGGGTTGTTACTGTAAGTGTATGGTTCACTTAACAAGCTCTGTCGACGTGATGTACGCTTATATACACCCAGTAATTACACCATTAGCACACCAGTTGAACTAGAAAAATTTTCAGCTGTATGTTAAATTAGTCCTGCTTCTGATAACGCTAGTTTTACAGCAGATATTACAGAAAATTTATGTATTGAAGAGGATTTTTTTTTTTTTTTTGGGGGGGGGGACCAAATACAGCAGGTTTATGCATTAGCTCTGCGAAGAGGTGGATTTCGCTACATGTGACCAAATGTGCCTCGCTAAGGACTTGCCAATCAGTTGGGTACAGATATGTACACTTTGGTATACCAAGAGGTTTCGATATATATATATATATATATATATATATATATATATATATATATATATATATATATATATATATCATATCTTTTGTGTGTGTATGCACACACACACACTCGCCCAAGCCAAGTAACCATTAATCGACAAATCCTGGGTAGGGTGTGGGCCAACTGCCACGCCCAGGTTTCGAACTTATGCGGGTCCGGCCCCCTCCAGCGTGTGTGTGTGTGTGTGTGTGTGTCTGCTTCGTTTATGAGTAACCTGCAGTTACGAGTTAGAGTAGAGAAACCAATGAGCAACAACTGCTCATTCTAGTGTCATCATTGTGCATCAGTTAGGGAGGGAGTGAGGGAGGGAGGGGTTTAGGGATCTGGTCAGCGAAACATGAAATTTTTTTTTTTTTCGTTGTGGCGGCGGGCGAGCAGGGCCGGGCCGCAGAGATCACAAGACGTCTTGCCCCATTGTCTCCTAACAGGAGGCAACTGGGGCGTACATCCTCACTCCCCTTCTGATGACAGCGCTCCTTTCCTCGCCCAGTTCTGGGACCTCTCTTTAATTATCTCTAAACTCTCTTTTACGAGTGATTTACTAGCCTGTTGTTGTTCTGAATATGTTTACTACATTTTTTTTTTATCTTTGATTTTTCTTTTTTTTTTTGAGGGGGTGGGTTATCACTTTGTGGCCACGAGAACACAGGAGTCGTTTTTAGCAAGAGGCTTGTGTGGTGTGATGCTGTCAGTAGGTTAGACTTCAGTTGACCTGAAGCAGTAGTACACCGTCGTTCGTGTACCCAGTCGAAATTGTTGACATCAGGTGAAGATCTAAACGTCCCCTTCCCTCAGAAGGAATTGGAGGACAATGATCTTTTTTTTTTTACTTTGTTTATAGTCTGAGAAATTGTCGCTACTGGCTCAAGATTCATTTTTGAATCGACGTTCATCTGTCCTTTTCCGAGTTTTCATAACGTTTTAGGAGGAACTTATCTTTCTTCTTTTTTTTTTTTTAAGTTACCAGAGTTGTTGACTCTATTGTCTTCCTTTTCTACTGGTCCCCTTCTTCTCGTAGGAGGTGTACTGGTAGCTAATTCAACACCAGCGTATTTCTCCTGTGTACCTCAGTGTGACTCTGTGATCAGTTAAGATACTGCGTTTTGCTCTACACTTTCAACATCCAGCAGTTTCTATGTACAGGATTATATATATATATATATATATATATATATATATATATATATATATATATATATATATATATATATATATAAAAAATGCTGAGTAAAGCGTACACGTATTGTATTACTGATCTCATGACCATATATATTACGAGGCTTCGCTGCAACCGCGAATGTTTCCTTTGCCCAAGTCCATCTCTGACGCATCGTCTTGAGCGTAGTAGTAGAGTGGTGACCTTCCCTGTAAGACTAGGATAAGTTATATAGAGTTGATGTTAGGAGGTCTCTTATCTCTCTTACAACAGTGAAGTGACCCTTCCCTAAAGGGAGGGAATGATATTCGCCCAGCTATCTTTCTCTCAAGATAGTCAGTTAACGACGGTGATTTCAGAATGGTATGGGTCAGTACCCTGAGACCAAAGCCTTGTGTCCCAAGAGCAGCCTCATCCGAACTTATCGGATCTTACGGTACCTTAAATACCATGACTGTCTCTCTGCGTCACATCCCCGGTGAGGAACTGTATTAACAGAGACCTCCTTTTCCTCCTCCTCCTCCTCTTCCCTCACTCTCACTCACCCTGTTGCCTAGGGAAGGGTTCTTACTCCGCCCAGCTGTGTGTTAAAGGGTTTGTTGCGTGTTACAAGGGATGATGCGGAGTATGAGCGAGTTGTCCTCGATGTTTTCAGCGTATTAAAGTTACCCAACCTGTTTTATATACGTAGAATATGTGTCTGTAGGAGAGAGGGTTATCCTTCAGTTGTGGTTTGTCGAAAACCAGTGCCAATAGACCCGGGGTGTCGGTACTCCACATTTTCTTACTGTTCTTTTCCATTATCCCTCCAGTGGTTTTCAGCCACCGAAAGAGATTTTTGGATTAAATCTCCGCTGTTGTTGTCCCACGTCGACCCGCTGGCCGATTCCCAGAAGATGAGGGGTAAATAAGCTCATAGCCATCGCCATTGCTGGTATTGACCAACATCCCTTCCCCACTCGTCGCCACTTATGTTTTACGGTAATGTCAGAACCCACAGGGAAGGAAAAAAATAGCCAACCCTTTCAGTTTTATCTTTCTCTTTTTTTCCCCCCAGGTAACAAGTCATATATATATGTATATATATATATATATATATATATATATATATATATATATATATATATATATATATATATATTCCTATGAGTCCACGGGGAAAATGAAACACGAAAAGTTCCCAAGTGCACTTTCGTGTAATAATCACATCATCAGGAGAGACACAAGAGAGAAATAAAACAGTCAGTTGATATACATCGAAGAGACGAAGCTAGGACGCCATTTGGTAAACATGTGATTGTCCAAAACATGTCCAATATATATATATATATATATATATATATATATATATATATATATATATATATATATATATATATATATATATAGTATTGCCAAACGGATCAACAGCATAATATCACTTCCAGTTTTTACCTCACGGATTCGTGAGTGTTCGGTCTTTTCCGCGGAGACTAAGAACCTCAAAGGGAGTCGGTGGTCTGTCGCTGTGTGAATTCCTTTTGTTCTCCCTTGTATCCACTTCAGTCAAGTTATCGCCCCCGTTTCGCTGTTGGATTCGTCCACGTTTCCTTTGCAGCAACCGTCCCACATGGGATCCTTGAAGGACATGTCCCTGATGGGATCCTCTTTCTCCCCTATCCTGGGGGATTGGGGAGAAAGAATGCTTCCCACGTATTCTCTGCGTGTCGTAGAAGGCGACTAAAAGGGGAGGGAGCAGGGGGGCTGGAAATCCTCCCCTCTCGTTTTTAATTTTCCAACAGAAGGAACAGAGAAGGGGGCCAAGTGGGGCTTTCCTTCAAAGGCTCAGTCCTCTGTTCTTAACGCTACCTCGATAACGCGGGAAATGGCGAATAGCATGAAAGAAAGAATATATATATATATATATATATATATATATATATATATATATATATATATATATATATATATATATATATATCCTTGGGGATAGGGGAGAAAGAATGCTTCCCACGTGTTGTAGAAGGCGACTAAAGGGAGCGGGAGCTGGGGGCTAGAAACCCTCCGTTCCTTGTATTTTAACTTTCTGAAAGGGGAAACAGAATCAGTCACGCGGGGAGTGCTCATCCTCCTCGAAGGCTCAGACTGGGGTGTCTAAATGTGTGTGGATGTAACCAAGATGAGAAAAAAAGGAGATAGGTAGTATGTTTGAGGAAAGGAACCTGGATGTTTTGGCTCTGAGTGAAAGGAAGCTCAAGGGTAAAGGAGAAGAGTGGTTTGGGAATGTTTTGGTATTAAAGTCAAGGGTTGGTGAGAGGACAAGAGCAAAGGAAGGAGTAGCACTACTCCTGAAACAGGAGTTGTGTGAGTATGTGATAGAGTGTAAGAAAGTAAACTCTAGAGTGATATGGGTAATACTGAAAGTGGACAAGAGCAAAGGAAGGAGTAGCACTACTCCTGAAACAGGAGTTGTGGGAGTATATATATATATATATATATATATATATATATATATATATATATATATACACGCACGCACACGAGTGTTACTTTTCAGACAATTCCTGTTCGTGAGAGTTGATGCAGTCTGCTGTGAGCTCTAATATATCTCCATTACACGTCTGAGAAACTTGGCGTAATTGTTGTATATAGGACAGAGATGTGCATCAGTGTTGCCATCACCCTCCCGCCCTCCACACCTCGTAACTTGAATGTTCTGGGGTTCCTCACTCCAGCCAGCGTTTAAAACGTCGAGTTCAGGGAATTTAAACTCCTCAGCATATGACGGCGGTACGGTAAGAAATTGTGGATTGGACTAGTATGGCAGAGAATATGAATATTGTAACAACCCTTTAATGTATCTTATTCTTTTCTTCACTTTCCTTTGCTTACGTAATGGCGTCCTAGCTACGTCCTCTTCCCTGTATATTTACTGATCGTTATATTTCTTTCTTTTGTCTCCCATGACGTGATTATTACACGAAAGTGCACTTAGGAACTTGTCGTGTGTCATTTCCTCGTGGACTCAGGAATATATATATATATATATATATATATATATATATATATATATATATATATATATATATATATATATATATATATATATATATATCCCTGGGGATAGGGGATTAAGAATGCTTCCCACGTATTCCCTGCGTGTCGTAGAAGGCGACTAAAAGGGGAGGGAGCGGGGGGCTGGAAATCCTCCCCTCTCGTTTTTTTTTTTTTTTTTTTTTTTCAAAAGAAGGAACAGAGAATTGGGCCAGGTGAGGGTATTCCCTCAAAGGCCCAGTCCTCTGTTCTTAACGCTACCTCGCTAATGCGGGAAATGGCGAATAGTTTGAAAAAAAAAAAAAAAAAAATATATATATATATATATATATATATATATATATATATATATATATATATACGGTCTAATTCAGACTAATAATGCAGAACGCGGCTGTATTCATCAGGTAATATGAAACTTGCCATCTGGCTCAGAAGCCAAAAAAATGTATGTATATATTTCAAGCCATGTGAATAGTGGGTGCATAAATATCCTCCAAATTAAGAGTAAATTCGTATATGTTTTTAAATCTGCATAATGAGCGTTGATTTGTGAGTGGTAGGCATTAATAAATTGGACGTACGTGCTTATGATTATCCTGAGCATGGCAACGAGGTGCGTTTAGCGCCATTGGAAAATATCCTGAGCGTGGCGGAGCGGTGCGGGTTACACTAGGGAATATCCTGAGCGTGGCGGAGCGGTGCAGGGTTACACTAGGGAATATCCTGAGCGTGGCAACGTGATGCATTCTACCCTGAGCTTGGCGCAGGCGCTTTGAGCTCTCCCCTGCTCTTGTGTGGCACCGTGTTTATGTAGAAGAACGCATGTGCAGAACTGCGCTTATGTGGTATTGCGTATATGTAGACCTATGCATAGGTGGCACTGCGTGTGCAGAGAGAGAGAGAGAGAGAGAGAGAGAGAGAGAGAGAGAGAGAGAGAGAGAGAGAGAGAGAGAGAGAGCGCTCTGGGAAAGCTTCATAACCAATTGAAACAATACATCTGTTTGCCAATGCGATGTGACACTTGTGCACACACACACACACACACACACACACACACACACACACACACACACACACACACACACACACACACGGATCCATGGATTGATTTCGCTCGCCCATTGCCGCTGGTCTTGTTGATTATGTATCATTTGCATAATTAAGAGGCAGTTGAGCGGAAAGAATGAGGACTAGAGAATAGGGGGAAGGTAATGTGGGAGTGGTGCGGTGAAGTTATGGTGGTAGATAGTGGATGTGAAGTTATGGTGGGAGATAGTGGATGTGAAGTTATGGCGTCCTAGCTACGTCCTCTTCCCTGTATATTTACTGATCGTTATATTTCTTTCTTTTGTCTCCCATGACGTGATTATTACACGAAAGTGGATGTGAAGTCATGGTGGTAGATAGCGGATGTGAAGTTATGGTGGTAGATAGTGGATGTGAAGTTATGGAAGATGGGAAGTTATGGTGTGAGGGGTAAACTGGGAACATACGGTGAGATAGTAGATATGAGGGTAGGGTAGATGGGAAGTTTGTGGTGGGGATGGTAGATGGCGAAGATATGTGGGTATAGTAGACGTAGAAGTTGTGACGGGATGGTAGATGGGAAGTCACGTGATCGTAATGGGTAGAGGTCGTTGTGGAGTGGTGGATAGATGACAGACATGGTACTTATATGTGAGGTTATTTAAGAAGTTTGGATGGGGGCGCCATGTATTTCATGTGTAAGGGGGAAGTGCATGGGTTAAGGGTGGAAAAAAAGGGGGGGATGGGGGGTGAAATGAATCGGGAAGTGGAGCTAGCAAGTGGAATATTGATCGATTCACCTTCGCTCCACTTGGATTGAAATGCACGTTTTATTTTAATTTTTTTCTATTTTCGTAGTCCACCTCTCAATTTTCCTTTTCTGTCCTCGTTTTCTATCGGGTTGTGTTTTACTTCCTGTTATTTCTCGTCCTTCATATTTTAAGTTTTGTTTCTACATGTTCCTTTCTGACCCGCTTTTCAGTCGTTTTCTTTGGGTTTTCTTCTGTTTCTCGTATTCATTATTGATTTTTCAAAATCCTCAATTGCCTCCAAGTATCCATTTTCTCTTTGTTCATTTTCTTTTTGGTTTCTTATGATATTCTGTTGCCTTGTAATACGAATATGTTTAGGCGTCTTTTGAACTCTTGTGAAAACGCTCCTCTCCCACCCCCCCATTTTTTATCAGTTTGAAAATGGGATATAATGAGTTAGTAAATATCTTCTCGAAATCGGTACGCTTATTATCAACCAATTAATGGATGTGTTTCGGTGTTTTCAAATCTTTTTCTCAAACCTTTTTGCTATGTGTTGTCGAAATTTTTTGCCCTGAATGGCCCAATACGACGAACCAATAATATGTCTCTGTAGCAATATAGAAATATGTCTCTATAACAATATCTTTGTCGTAGTTGTTTACGCTCGACGATAAATCAAACTGGGGGGGAGAAAAAAAATATATATATTGGGAAAATTTCGACCACTTGCGAGAATTACATTAATGATTCAAAAAATAAATATAAATATATATATATATATATATATATATATATATATATATATATATATATATATATATATACATATACGCGATCGCCATTTTATAGCCATTTATTTAGCCATATTTTTGTTTTGCAAACTTTTATGTTTATGGCGTTTTATTTACCCTCAATATATCCCTTTGGCAGAGCGTCAATAAATTTAACATGCAGATTGATTTGCCTTGTTAAATAGATAGTTGCCTTTATTTTTTATAATTTCCGATGATGTGCGATATACAAATATGGATGAGGACCCGTATGGTTAAACTGCTCTTTTTTAGTGTTTCTATATATATATATATATATATATATATATATATATATATATATATATATATATATGTATATATATATATACATATATATACATATATATATATATATATATATATATATATATATATATATATATATATGTATATATATATATACATATATATACATATATATATATATATATATATATATATATATATATATATATATATATATATATATATATATATCACACGGACCGTAATAGTTAGGAATAATGGAGGTAAAAGCGTTTATATGAAATGTTTATGCATAAGTGTGTGTGTGAGAGAGAGAGAGAGAGAGAGAGAGAGAGAGAGAGAGAGAGAGAGAGAGAGAGAGAGAGAGAGAGAGAGAGATTAAGTCGTCTTGCTCAAGGTCGTGTGCTCGGTAGGTTTAAGTCGTCGTCGTGTTCAAGGTCGTACTTAGGGAGAGGAGTGAGTTCAGTCGTCCTCGTGCTCAAGGTCGTCCTCAGGGAGAAAGGGGAGGAGGAGGGAGGGAGTTCAGTCGTCCTCGTGCTCAAGGTCGTCCTCGGGGAGAGGGGAGGGGTGAGTTCAGTCGTCCTCGTGCTCAAGGTCGTCCTCAGGGAGAGAGGGGAGGAGGAGGAGGGAGGGAGTTCAGTCGTCGTCGTGCTCAAGGTCGTCCTCAGGGAGAGGAGGAGGGAGTTCAGTCGTCCTCGTGCTCAAGGTCGTCCTCGGGGAGAGAGGGAGGAGGAGGGAGGGAGTTCAGTCGTCCTCGTGCTCAAGGTCGTCCTCATGGAGAGGAGGAGGGAGTTCAGTCGTCCTCGTGCTCAAGGTCGTCCTCAGGGAGAGGAGGAGGGAGTTCAGTCGTCCTCGTGCTCAAGGTCGTCCTTAGGGAGAAAGGGGAGGAGGAGGGAGGGAGTTCAGTCGTCCTCGTGCTCAAGGTCGTCCTCAGGGAGAGAGGGAGGAGGAGGGAGTTCAGTCGTCGTCGTGCTCAAGGTCGTCCTCAGGGAGAGGGGAGGGGTTTAGTCGTCCTCGTGCTCAGGTCGTCCTCAGGGAGAGAGGGGAGGAGGAGGGAGTGAGTTCAGTCGTCCTTGTGCTCAAGGTCGTCCTCAGGGGAGAAAGGGGAGGAGGAGGGAGGGAGTTCAGTCGTCCTCGTGCTCAAGGTCGTCCTCGGGGAGGTCGTCCTCGGGGAGGGGGTTAACGCTGGTCTTGAAATGCGGATTCCTGGCCCGATTTCATGCCCGGGTTCCCGTTGACTGTTGCGTCCTCAGCCATTACACATTTAATGGCCCTCCTCACCCCCAGGGCTGGTAGCCTCCTTGATGACATTACCTGGTGAGGGCCTGGCTTCTAAGAGCCCTGACTGGACCAGGGCTTAGGGGAAGGGAAGGGGGGCGGCGCCCCCTAGTAAGGGGCACCCGGAGATCCCCCCCTGACGATCAGGTCAAAAGGGTGGTGAAGAGGGGACCCCGAAAAGCCCTGTCTGTCGTGACTAGGTTTCAAGGGGAGGAGGGCGGCGGGCGCCGTCGTGCCCTTAGTGACGGTGGTGTTCAGAAGAGTTCTGATTTGATCGTGGCTCAGGAGGAGGAGGAGGAGGAGGGACCTGGAGAGCCCCTAGTTAGGGACCTGGAGAGCCCTAGTTAGGGACCTGGAGAGCCCTAGTAGGGACCTGGAGAGCCCTAGTAGGGACCTGGAGAGCCCTAGTAGGGACCTGGAGAGCCCTAGTTAGGGACCTGGAGAGCCCCTAGTTAGGGACCTGGAGAGCCCTAGTAGGGGCCTGGAGAGCCCTAGTAGGGACCTGGAGAGCCCTAGTAGGGACCTGGAGAGCCCTAGTTAGGGACCTGGAGAGCCCCTAATTAGGGACCTGGAGAACCCTTAGCATGATTAGCTTTCGCGGCAGGGGGCCCTGGTGTGTGTGTGTGTGTGTGTGTGTGTGTGTGTGTGTGTGTGTGTGTGTCCTAGAGACCCCTACCTTGATAGGGGATCAGGGTTGGGACCTGGGGAGCCCTGACGATCAGGGTTTCAGGGAAGAGGCTCTGGTAATGGCGCCCCCCTATAGCCCTAACTCTTGACCAGAGCTCAGGAGGCATCCGACCCAACCTCACCTTAGCGTAAGACAGAAAGCGTGACGCACAGACTAGATGCGCGAACGCGTGGCGTAATTCCTTACCTGTAATCACCTCCTTGTAATTACCTCTTTGTAATCACCTGTACTCGTCCTTTATAGGGAGGGAGTGTCTTTCGCTTCACAGAAGAGCATCCAATCCTCCCAGCATTAACCATTTGTTGCTGATTTTTTTTTTTCCTTCATATGAATACCTCCATATTTTTCACAGGTATCCATAGAAAGCCTGTTCATCGTATCTATAGAAAGCCTGTTGTTCATCGTACCCATAGAAAGCCTGTTCATCGTATCTATAGAAAGCCTGTTGTTCATCGTACCCATAGAAAGCCTGTTCATCGTATACATAGAAAGCCTGTTCATCATATACATAGAAAGCCTGTTCATCGTATCTATAGAAAGCCTGTTGTTCATCGTATCCATAGAAAGCCTGTTCATCGTATACATAGAAAGCCTGTTCATCGTATCTATAGAAAGTCTGTTCATCGTATCCATAGAAAGCCTGTTGTTCATCAGGTCATCTCCCCGCACAGGTCGTCAGGTCTTCCTGCTAGTCGTCAGGTCACTGAACAGACCTCAGAACAAGCGAGTGTGAGCGCTGTTTCTTGTTTACGTGAGGTGATGCTCCTTCGCCGGGACGTAGTGGAGGGGAATTAGTGGGGGGGGGGAAGATAAAAGTGAAGACGACGAGAGGGGAATTTCCCCAAGGTGTAACCCTCGCTTGATTAGGAGGGTGTGTATGTGGGTGATTACCTGAAGAGCGGTTTGTGCTGCGAGGGGGAGAGGGAGGGGAAAGGGATGGTGGGGGCACAGAAATTCACCAATTAGGTGGTTCATGTAGGGAGGATTAGTGGGGTTAGGAGGTCCTTATAGGTCCTTGTTTACAGTGGGGGGGAGGTATGGTATAAGGAAGGAATTAAGAAAAGTGTCGAAGGAATGGGGGTGTGGTAGGAGAATGGGAGGAAGGAGGGAAGGACAAAATCATGTCTCATGTGTTGCCGTTTATGTTTGGGCTCCTCACCAGAGAAGGCAATTAAAAGAAAAATGTTAGGCCGTGGGGAGCCGGGTGGGGTCTGTAGAGGTAGATACACTCTTTGGGGATGCGGACGTACAAGTAGCAGTCTGTGTAGCACTGTGGTAGATATCTGATGAGGTTTTGCAGAGGTGAGGGAGCGTGCCATCTAGTATAGGCACCCTCAATGTAGTCGACTAGGGGGGGGATCCATTTTCTCTCTCGAGGTGAAGGTTTTGAATTGATTTGATTTCCACTGATGCTGCCAGAGTGTTTGGTGACTGTGTCAAATGTTTCGAAGGAGGAGCTCCTCTCTGACTTGTGGAGGACTTGTAACCCTAGGGTTGGGCGGAACGACCCTCCAGCACGACCCCTTTTGGGGCATGATGGCCTGGCTTCTGACCTCATCCCTAAGGATTAAGTCAAAGGCCAGGTCGCCATACCCATAGAGCAGTACCGTCGTCCTCAAGGGGTTGTGTCGTCGTGTGTTAATGAAGGAGTTTTGACGTCGTGCTCGTGAGTCGAACCGTCGGGCTCACTGCTTCGCGTTGTCGTGCTCAAGGAACGCAGTGCATGGTCGTGCTAAAGACTAATACCATCGTGCTCAAGGAACGCATGCATGGTCGTGCTCAAGACTGATACCTTCGTGCTCAAGGAACGCAGTGCATGGTCGTGCTCAAGACTGATACCATCGTGCTCAAGGAACGCAGTGCATGGTCGTGCTCAAGACTGATACCATCGTGCTCAAGGAACGCAGTGCATGGTCGTGCTCAAGACTGATACCATCGTGCTCAAGGAACGCAGTGCATGGTCGTGCTCAAGACTGATACCATCGTGCTCAAGGAACGCATGCATGGTCGTGCTCAAGACTGATACCATCGTGCTCAAGGAACGCATGCATGGTCGTGCTCAAGACTAATACCATCGTGCTCGAGATGCTGTGCCTCAACTTCATAGAAATACTGTCTTTTTGGCTTGATCGAGTGTCGCAGGTCCGCGGAAGCTCATCAAAGACGCCCTCAATTCAGCTCCCCTCTCCTCTCCATCTTGCGGAGTGTGTGCATGAGAGAGACAGGTAACAGAAGACCTGTGACGAGACAGGTAACAGAAGACCTGTGACGAGGATACATTGCTGGAGGGCAGTAAATGGGAAATACATATAACAGAAGAAGGGATGGTGTGGTTAAGGGCAAAAGAATGGATGGTGTGGTTTGTGTGCGGTGACTGAGTGGACACATTGCACGGATGAGTCCAGTTTAATAACGCCACGGTCATTGACAGGAACGGTGAGGGTTAATGGTAATCAAGACACCAACAGGTGATCACAAGGAAGAGCTGATGTTTTATCTATGTAACATGATTGAAGCGAGGTGAGGGAAGGTGAAATGATGGTGGTGGGGAATGGAAGAAATGAACGCCAATGAATGCAGTTCTATCGGTCGGTTGATTGTAAAGAGAGAGGAATGTATTGTAGTGATGCCTGCCGTATTTGGATGGCGAATACAATACGTGTATCAAAGTCACTCTTTTGCGAGCTGGCTGCTTAGGTTACACAGCGAGTGAAAAGAAAAGAAAAAGGTCACTATTGGCGTGGCTTTATCACTAGGAGGGAGTAAGGTCTCGTCAAAGAATGTCTCTCAGCAAAGGAGTCTACGTTTCTCTGCTACTGGATATAGCGCAGGAGCCCTTCGAAAGAGGTCCTAGGTAATAGTAGGACTCATTCTTTGAAAGAGGACCTGGTGTAGTTGTAGATAAAGAAGGGTAGATCCAAACAGACTCCTAGTAATGTGTAGATTGTAGATATTAGCTATGTTATGTAAATTAGGACAAGAGAGGATGAAACATGAGTGAGAAGGGAAAGAACACAGACAGGTTGAGGGGCGTCAGTGTCGTGTGACATAAGAGGCTTCCTCGTACTTCCGCCACGGGTTAGGTGCACGGAAGAAAAATGAGAGGGTGAGTACAGCGGAGGGTGTAAGGAGAGATGACAGAGTTAAAAGTTAACGAGACGAGTGGACATGTCTAGGGAGTTATATATGATGAATATATAATTCACTTATATATATATATATATATATATATATATATATATATATATATATATATATATATATATATATATATATATATATACACACATATATATATTGGTGAATGAAGGGCAATTAAGAATGAGTTATTCAGCATCTTTAGTGTGAAAGTTGCACCTTGAAGATGACAGATCTTTTGGGAGACGGACGTTTGCAACGTTGGTGAGATGAGTGATGTCTGGAACGCAGACGAAAATAGGAAACCCTGATGTGTCTAGGGAGTGTAATTTCCAATGGGTGTATGTCTGGTGGAGTGGTTTTTAAGACTGGATTGGGGGACAGTCGTCAGGTTTTTTTTTATTATTCACACACACGGGACCCCACGAGAATGTTACGAATAGGTATTTGCAAATATACACTCTTTGTGACCCTCCTGGTCAATGGACTCCTTATACTTCCTCTGAACCTATACTCATCCACACCTTCCATCATCCTACTCTCCCGGACGCCCTTTAGTGTGTCTTCTCTCTCCAGTGATCTTCTCTCGCGCTGTGGATCTTCCTACACATCTCCAGTACGCTCCTGCACTTGTATATCTTCCTCATTCAGTGTCAGACATCCTTCTTCCTGTACACTCCTCGTAATCCTTCTCTCCTGTATATCCTCCTACCTCATACATGTGCATCCGCCTTCCTCCCTATAACTTAACACGCCTTCTCTCTTCTCCACTCCTTCACTATCCGTACACTCTCTTGTACACTCCTGTATAGCTTCCTCCTCCTGGGCACCTCGGCGCCATTCTGCCTCCATTTTTTCCCCCTTTTTTTTTTTTACACCCGCCTTCCTCCAACACTGTCCTACTACCTCCTCCCTCCAGCACCACTCTCCTACACCTGTATTCTCCATCACTGCCTTCTAACACTGTGCTACATCCTCCATCCTACCAACACTAGCCTACTCCGTCCTTCCTCCAGCACCGCCTCTTCCTAGCCTTCATGCCCTTCTCTCTCCCCTCATCCTTTGCTGCCCCTCCTCGTGCCCCCCTCCCCACCTTCCCTTTCTCCCCTCGGCCCTCCTTCCCCTCATCGCCGTCTCATCTAACTTATTTCTTAAATCCCACAAGGCAGGCAAGATTAAAGCTACACAATGGCAGAGACAAAGGAGAGCTCGCGAGGCGCTGCCAGTTACCGCCGGGTTCCCTAGCACCTTCCTGTGGGGCTCCCCGTAGGCTGCCTGTGGGTCTCGACCCGCGTCTTCCGGGGTTACCAAGGCGGTTCCTAGCGGCGCCTCCTTAAGGCTCCTGGAACCTTACTGGAGAGCTCTTACGACCTTCCTGTGAGACCCAGCACCTCTCTGCCTCCCCCAGTTGCTCATCCAAGACACCCGCCGCACCTCCCCACCATTCACCAGTCCGGAGGACCCGAAGTTACTTGCCTCTCCCTATTCACCCATCCATGGGACTCGCCCTGCCTCCCCATAGCCAACTAATTGCCAGGGGATAAGGTGGCCGCGTCACCCGCCCAATGGGCCGTGAGCGGCAACTGAGGAGAGGCTGCTCTTCGGCTGGCCTCCTTGGACCGGCCTCTTCCGTGTGGTGGTGGTGTTGGTGCTGATGTAACTTCGCCAGTGTCGGGGTGTCGGTACTCCACTCTCTTTATCTGCAGACTTTCTGTTCTTCGTTCGTTGTAGAGAGTAATAGATAATGGCATATCGTAGATATAAAGTAATGGAGGTGGAAAAGCCCTCCTCAAATAAGAAGTATAAAACATGAACACAAGAATTGTGATGACACAGTTGTACAAATATTATCCCTGCGTGAATATTCAAGAGTGGGAAAAGGGAAATCGTTTGCGTGATGTGTTTTGTCACCTGACCCTCAGTCATCATCGCCTTGATGACACTGCCATAACATAGCGTAGGGGGACTGAGGAGGGCGTCTTTGAGAACAGTCCCTTGGAAACTTGGAGACGAAGATAATGTATTGTTGTCAAACTACATAATGGTATTCACAAGACCAGGTCATCGTATTGTGATACAAACGAAAGAAAAAAAAATGACACAACTGAGAATGTCGATACACGTCATCTATTTCTTTTTTTTTTTTAATCTGACATAGAAGCAAACCTATGATACGTCAGCAGAATTTGTATATATATAGCATCAGTGTCTTTCTGGAGAAAATTCTGACATTGAGATATTACCACCGTGTTATCAGGGATCGTTTCAGTGGCCGTGTTGATACCATGGGTCTGGAGGCTCACGTGGAAGGATGCCTAAGTACGGCATATGTGAGAGGAGAATCAAATCCCATATTAAGATCTTGTGGGGAAAAAAAATGAATACAGATTTTCTTTTTGTGTGTGTGTGTGTGTGTGTGTGTGTGTGGGTGTTTGTGTGTGTGGGTGTGGGGTGGGGAAGGATGTGCTGGGCGAGACATATAGCTGCGAGGAATATAGATGATAGTGCCTGATATAGATGATAAACATGTAACTGTGATAAGCAGACAGCTGCTGTGAATAAGAGAGCAACGCTATAGTCATATAGCTGCGATAAACAAATAGTTCTGATAAACAGATAGCTGCGTCTATAAACAGGATAGCTTCCCATAAACAGATAGCTACGATATACACAGATAACTGCGCTATAAACAGGATAGCTTCCACAAACAGATAGCTACGATATACACAGATAGCTGCGTTATAAACAGGATAGCTTCCATAAACAGATAGCTACGATATACACAGATAGCTGCTCTATAAACAGGATAGCTTCCACAAACACATAGCTACGATATACACAGATAGCTGTGCTATAAACAGGATAGCTCCCACAAACAGATGGCTACGATATACACAGATAGTTGCTCTATAAACAGGATAGCTTCCACAAACAAATAGCTACGATATACACAGATAGCTGCTCTATAAACAGGATAGCTTCCATAAACAGATAGCTACGATATACACAGATAGCTGCGTTATAAACAGGATAGCTTCCATAAACAGATAGCTACGATATACACAGATAGCTGCGTTATAAACAGGATAGCTTCCACAAACAGATAGCAACGATATATTTAGACAGCTGCGATATACTGTCTCTCTCTGTCTCTTACGGCCCGGAAAAATGGACATAGCTTAACAGTGAGTGTGGTGAGTGGTCCATCCCTGTAATGAAATGGTAGACACATAGCTCACGTTAAGACGAATGCCTCAAGTCTTGTATCTTTTCCGGGTGTGTTCTTAAGTCTGCCTCTGCCCCTGACAGCCGTAGGTTTTACTGCTAACGGAATCAGGGGCAAGGAGCCGCTGGCAGGGTGGTGCCTCTATCCCAGGCTCCCTCCTTCCCTTCCTCCCTCCCTCCCTCCCTCCAGCACCTCCGGAGGAGCGAAGGGTAGCCAGGGAAAGGAAGAGATGGAGATCTGTGTTGAGGGTAGTGTTAATGGTGATGGAGGGGCGTAGGTAAGGTTGTGATGGGGTGGAGTTTGTGCTAGTAGTGATATGGAGGGATGTAGGGTGATTCTCAGTTACCTCACTTCACTTACTTGGAGGATTATCTTCATCTCCAATCCCTCTCATCTTAGCTCGGCTCCCTCCAGCTATGACATCTGCTCAAGGGTAGCTTACCCGACAATATCCTTAGTTAGTATTGGATCATAAGCCGACCGGAGCGCCCTTCACACGATCTGTGTACAACATATATACCGTTGGAGTTTTTTTTTTTTTTTGGCTCAGGCTGTGGATAAATAGGCGAGAGTCTGTTCATGCTAACGGAGACCCAACCTTTATAGAGAAGTGAGCACGAGGGTACGACACCTGAGCACGACGGTACGACACCTGAGCACGACGATACGATACCTGAGTATGACGGTACGACCCTTGGGTGTAATGGTAGTACCATCAGGGGTGTCGTGCGCAAGGGTCGTACCGTGGTGTTTAAGGATAGCAGAGTCGTACTCAAGGATCATACCAACTTGAATCAAGGGTGGCCAAGTCGTGCAAAAAAGGGTCGTGCTGTCGTACTGAAAGGGTTGTACCGTCGAGCCCCGGAGGCTAATGGACAGTAAGTGATAGTCAGTGACAGCTAGGGCATGGAGACTGTCTGTAGTGTTAGGAAGGGATGACATGGCCAGAGGTGCCCAGAATACATGTATGTAGTCCATTAGCCTTTACAGCACACACACACCACACACACACACACACACACACACACACACACACACACACACACACACACACACGGTGTTTTTCCTACAGTCCATCATGGTAAGGTTGGGGGCCACACAGACAAGTGTTGCCAGGTCTGCCCTGCGTCACGGCATATACACCTTCACTTGTCGTCATGTTGACTCTTGCGTAGTCAGATGCCCACGGTCCACGTAGCACGTGCTGCGTCAACCCCCATCATCAACACGGTGGTTTTAAGTCGCGCTGCATGAAACTTGAGGCGGATTTAAACCAGTGATCCGGGTTAAAACGAAGTGCGGGTGGTATGTGAGCTGTGGTTCGCTCCTACCCAACCCGCCCTTACCCTGCCTGGACACGTCAAAACAAACGGGCGAGAGGAGGGAAAAAAAAACCCTCACCTGCCGTGTTATGTTGGTGTTCCACGCGAGGTCTGGCGGGATGAGGCAGGGGAGGGAGGGCTGGCTGAGTTGGGGAGGAGGTCTGGTTGTTGGGGAGGCGGTCTGCTGGAGTGAGGAAGAGGAGGGAGGGCTGGCTGTGTAGGGAGGTCCGTCGGGGATGAGGCAGGAGAGTGAGGGCTGGCGAGGGAGGTGAGGGAAGAGAGGCTGGCGAGGGCGAAGAGGCTGCAGGTCTGGTATAGTGTGGTTAGATCTGTGTTTATGGGGAGGTCTGGATCCGTAAGAAGGTCCTATTTGTGTAGAGAGGTCAGACTGTCCCTGTGTCGTGGGGTCTGGCCAGTGTGTGGGATAGGTATGGTTGTGTGAGAAGGTCTGGTTGTGTTGGGAAGTCTGGCCGTGTGTGGACGTCTGGTTGTGTGAGGAGGTCTGTTTATGAAGAGGGTTGGGGTGGGTGGCTCGGTTGTTTGGGGGGTTCTGTTTGTGTGGGGAGGTCTGGTTGTGTGGAAAGGTTCGATTGTGTTAGATTATATATATATATATATATATATATATATATATATATATATATATATATATATATATATATATAAGTCGGTCTCTCCGGCACTTAGATAAGGTGTGATTTATGCAGAATATTTTGGGTTCCTTCCAACACCAGGGAAAGAAAAGTGATGTATGATTCTTTAGTCTCTCAGGCTTGCGATATCGTAAGGCGATGGGGATCCAGCCACGTTAAGATATATCAGATTCCAAGGTTTTATTTTCCACAGTGTATTTGCCGTCAGTGCATTGCATTTGTCCTTAGAATCTGACGGCTAGGAACTGGACTGCATCCCTGACAGAATCACGAACCCTAGCATGAATGTCTAATGTGGTCGACTGTGACCGACCGAGTTGGCGAACGGGAGGCAAGGAACTGGAACCCGCCCAATATTTCCACCTAAGTTGAAGTTGAAATACGACCGCAATAACCAGGGTATCAGGCAGAAACGGTTCTCCTAATACCTCTGCCCTGGACTTCTACACTACCCTCTTCATTCCGTCGAACTTCAGATTCGGGAGGTAAACAGTCTTTTAGAGGCACGGTTGGCGAACGGGTCTGGGAAAGCCACCCATACCACCTCCTCCTCCTCTTTTAGAGGCACGGTTGGCGAACGGGTCTGGGAAAGCCACCCATACCACCACCTCCTCCTCCTCCTCCTCCTCAACACACCCCTGACGAACTCGATGTAATTTAGCAAGTTATTTGTCGTTCTGGAGAGGCGGAGAGCACTCATGCCTGCTGTGTCCGGCCGCCTTGATGGAAGGTGGGGCTTCCCTCATATTTTCTCCCCCGTGGATTTTAGGCCTAAACAACAGGTTGTAGTCGCCTGCTGCTGGAAATGTCATGGGAGTGGAGAATGTTGTGCCTTAAGAGGTGACTATCTACGTATATATGTATAGGGATTGTCTACACGTCAAATGATGTGGCCTTTCTGGCGGACACTTCATTTTCTTATTAATGCTTTGACACTTGGAGGTGTCGTATGGTCAGGGATATGGCTATGTCAAGAGATCCATTTTATGAGAGAGGAAAATAGAATAATGTAGTCATATTGACAAGCTCCATTGTGTGATATGTTATTAGCTGAAGGTACAGCAACGAGGAGGTGGTCTTAGAGGTATGCTAGTGACATGGATACTTCAGCTAGAGAACGAGTAAGTCGAACCTGTGTTAAACCATGTACATAGTTTGTGTAATTTACCTTAAAAGATCATTTGTCGAGCATTTTTTAGCTGTTCAGAAGAAACATGGAAGTTATATATATATATATATATATATATATATATATATATATATATATATATATATATATACCCCTGAGGATTACGAACTTCATAGAGATTGAACACAGGTCGAGTGTCCGTTCTCTTCTTCCATCATAGCGAAGTACCTTTCTCAGTTCGAGTGGAAAACGCGAGTCCTTCGAAGTTGACCCATAGTCTAGAACCCACCCCCAGCAGTTGTGGTCGTGTCTGAAATGTACGTTCAAGGTACAGGCCCTTGGTGATACACACGAGTCATGGAAGGGATTACCGAGATCACCAGAACCCCAGAGCACCTTCCCGTGGCAGAGTTTACATATCAGCCTTGACTACTTGGGTACGTCGGGTGTGGACGGCCTTAAGCGTGTGTCCCGAGACCTCAGTCACCAGGAGCGCCATTAAAGCTTAAGCTAAAGTCAAGGGCTTGTTGATGTAACAGCGCGGATCCAGCCAGCGTCCATGACGACGATGTGACTACTGCTCACGAAAAACATGGTCTTCACCACAGCAATCTTGAGGCTAAGTGTCCCTGTACTGCCGTCTGCACATAAAAGGGTCATGGTTACCATTAGCCACCATTATATGAAGGTCAGAGGCGGACTGGCCACTGGTTACGTATCACATAGAGCCAGTGATGACGACGGATGGATTAATGTGCTATTCTTACGTGATGGTTTAGGCAGGAAAGGGCGAGATGTGGTAGAGAGTGTTGGCGCTTCTAGGTCCATGATAGCATATCGGTACGCAGGGCATCATCTTCTTGCACAGGAGGATAATAAGGACTGTATGTGGTTTCCAGCCGTCGAATTAACCCACCCCGCCGTGCTGGCTTGGCTTCCCAGCGCGGTGTCCGATCCCATGCCTGACATCCCGCCTTCCGTTTCGCAGAGATTTTCTGAGGACGAAGCGAAGGACGCCACTCACTCTCTGCCTCAGAGGACCACGTATGTACAGGTCGTCCGTTCACGTCGCTGGCGTCAGACGTCCTGGAAGACAAGTGGAACATGTGTGTTGAGGTTAGGGAAGAGTACACTTAATAAAGGCGTATGACCATTTGGCTGCGTCTCCCTCAAGTACCTTGATCGCGTAATTTACTGATCCTCCTCCCCCACACACCCTCTCCCTCTCTAACCCCTCGTAGGGTAACATTACCTTTGTGGGAACGATTCAGTCGATGTCGTAAACACCATTATATAAATGCTTTTTGACGGGAACGCTCCTGGAGTCGGCAATATCTGCCTCTTTAAGGGACATAACGTACATTTTCGGCTAGTTTGCAGGACCGCCGAGTTGGTCTTACGGTAATTTCGAGAAGAAAAAACTTGAGAGAGAGAGAGAGAGACCTCTCTCCTCCTCCTCCTCCTCCTCCTCCTCCTCCTCCTTTGAGGACATAGAGGCGCTGTACGTTACCGCAGATTACTTGGCCGGTTGTACCTCCGCCAGACGAGAGCCACTGAGTCAAAGAGCCTTAGCGCGGAAGTCGCAAGAGGAGGGAGGAGCAGGACGTCAGTGATATTTGCTGTTTGAAGCGACGTTGATACCCATGAGGGACGGACGGTGTGGATTCGGCACCACAGGTGCTGCTTTTGTGAGGAGCTCATCGGCAGCGAGAGACTTGAGCAACACGACGTTACTAATAGTCTCAAGAGAAGACTTGCTGTATTGACTGGGGACCGCTTAGGTGTGTGTGTGTGTGTGTGCGAGACGCGCACTGTAAGCCTGCGTCTGTGGGGGACACGTGTTAGAAGGTCTCTGCTCTGCGTGCAAGTTGGGAATCTAGTAAGTTGGAGCTGGAAAAGTGGGGAGGAGGGACTCTCTCTCAGGGTGAGTTTATGATAATGAGGGAGCAAGTAGGATGCTACCGTGGTTGAGAGAGCGATGGGTCTCGTGGTAAATACAAATTGAGTGTGACTCAAATCAGGGCGTTGGCACTGGAGGCGTGAGCTGGAAGGACGCTTTAAGCCGCTTGAAGTTCATCTGCTCTGTACAGAGGACGTGAGGTGTGACAGGTGACCTGAGCGGAGGTAAGGTCCTTCGACACGGCCGGCGGCTAACTGAGTCAGGACGAGGTCTTAGGACACAGGTGATTGAGAAGGGACAAGGTCTTAGGACACGGGTGACCGTTGGCCTGAGAGGAGAGGGGCAGAGTCTTTGGACGCGGGTGGCAGCTGAGTGAGACGGGACAAGGTCTTAAGACGCGGATGTGAATCATGGCCGGCATGATGTAACATGTCGGTGTTTTGCGCGCCCTGTTTTTGGTTTATTGTGACGTGATAATGGGGTGTGCACTGCGTCATGTTGCTGGGGAACTATATCGTGTCCCTGGTGTGTTGTGTGACCGTTACTAGCGTATTGTAACACGTTACCAGCGTACCGTGACATGTTGCTGGTTATTGTGACAGTGTTGTTAGTGTACCGTGACATAGCGCTGGTTGATTGTGACAGCGTCGCAGGTGGATTGTGATAACGTTACATCTGCACAGTAACATGGTCCAATCCTTATCATGAATCTTATGTAACATATTGCAGGTTTAGGGTAACTATGATTTGCGCTGGTTTGGCGAGCTTGAAAAAGCTTCTGGGTTGAGGTGACTTCCGTGAGAAGACATACCTGCTGCAGTCGCCTTTTCTGGAGGGTGGGATGTCATGCCACATAACACATGTTGAGCATCGCAGATTGTTACTGCTACGAGGCTCAGTCGTCGTCCCGCCCCTGGGCTTTTGTTTTTATTCCTCCGTTATCCCTCTCGCCAATTAAGGGTAAAGTCCCAGTCGTCGCCGGGATCTGTGGCAGGAGGGAAAGGAGAAAGGGTGGGAGGGAGTGGGGGGGGGGGGGGCGGCCAGGCTTGGGTGGAGAGAGAGAGAGAGAGAGAGAGAGAGAGAGAGAGAGAGAGAGAGAGAGAGAGAGAGAGAGAGAGAGCTTATGGTAGCAGCGAAATGGCCCGCGTCAAGAGCTAGCTGTTCGAGGGCAGGGGATTCTGGTGACCGGTCCTCCTCCTCCTCCTCCTCCAGCCCTTCAGATCAGCAGGCTCTCGGCCCTTCCTTTGTTAGGTCAGAAAACAGGATTATAGCGCGTCTTTGTTAGGTTAGAAAACGGGATCAGGGCGCGTTAGACCTTGACTGGCAGGCGGTGAGCGGGCTGCTCCCTCAGGGGTTCCCTTTGAGGACGGCAGACTCCAGGGACTCCAGGGACTCCAGGGATTATATAGTGTAGTGCAAGGATGTACCACGGGTTCTTCCTCCTCCTCATGATGAGAACATCGAAGTAGATGTGTGTGGATGTGTGTGTGTGTGTGTGTGTGTGTGTGTGTGTGTGTGTGTGTGTGTGTCATACATAGCAGAGTATTATACATCTCTGTACGTATGCCCATTTGTTTTTTCCTCGAACAGGTACAACTTAGCTGATTGAAATCTAAGAATAAGCAGAAAATATCGTCGGTGCTCTTATGTACATAAGAAAATTCTTGTTAGTGTCCCACGTCTCAGTGATTTAAACAAGTTATATCAAGCCTGAACCTGGCCACATCCATCACTGTAAGAAACACAAGCCACGAGTAGTGAGCACCGCAGGTGTGTACGTTGTAAACAAGAATGGCTGGATGTTTACATCCCCCCTTGAGGAACCCCAGGCGTACTGTACGCTTTGAGGCTTGGCTCTCTGCAAAGACGAAAGGAGGGGGAGAGGCCACAGGCTTTCGTGTTTTTTCAAACTTACACGTGGGAGGTGTAGGGGTTAGCGTTCCTGTACGGTGACAAGCATTCACGGGCCGGCCCAGGGTCGAGTATAAAGGTTCGAATCCTAGTTGCGGCAGTCGGTCCACCACAGTCAACCCAGCTGTTCATCCACCCCTAGGGATTGGTCGATAAAACATGTACCTGGCTCAGGCTAGTATATATATATATATATATATATATATATATATATATATATATATATATATATATATATATATATATATATGGGTGTTCAAGGAGAGGGAAGGAGGATTGGCTAAACAAGAAGGAGGCGGACACGTGTACCAAGAACCGTAGGCATATACGAGTGACCACAGGAATGGAGATGGGAAGAGAGAAACGAGTTGGTAGACCAGAACAGAAGGACTAGAATAGCTGTAGCAAGGGATAGTGATAGACAAGAGAAGGATGGACCAAATGCCAAAAAAAAAGAAGATGTGACCAGAATAACCCTACTGCAGGTGATGGAGCCAGGGTGGACTACCCTAGTGGATGTCCCTGTTGGAGCTGTCCTGCAGCAGGTGTGATTGGTGGAGTCAAGACGGACTTATCCCGCCGGAGGTCCTCCTCAAGTGGAGCTGTGTAGGTGGTAGGGGGGAGCCAGGATGGACTTTACTCTGCTCAGGATTTCCTGTCAAGGACGTAGACCAACACTCGAGTTGATGCCTCTCCTTCACCAATAACATCTCGTGTGGGATTATCCTTATGGATATTGTGTATAAGCTTGTGGATTTATACATTCGATTTACATATTCTTTACAGCGGATATAAAAGCTCTTCACGATTCGTATGCGGAAGTGGTCGATGAAATGGATATGCGTAACGAAACTGATGTGTACGTATTGTGTAATTCTACTCAGTACATTGCGTTCTTTTTCTTCTCGAAGTCAATGCATTAAGAACCAATGATATCTGTTCGTGTATATTTTCCTGTTTTCCTTATTACATTTCTGCCTTGATTTTATAATGTTTGTCTAGGATATGTCCATAGACATTTGCAGACTCTTGAGAGGAGACATTTACAAGGCATTGTATCATTCTTTGACGATTGAAATAAATGTCTCGTTTGATTGATTGAGTGAAGCGAATTTCTGGTTGAAATGTGGAGTACTTTGATGAACGGTTACTCCCGAGTACGTGTGTCGCGTGTGGTGTTGGACACCCCCCCAACAGCATTCAGTCTTGAAGGTTATCCCACCTGACCCTTGACCTCAGCCATCTGAGGCTTTTGACCTCGTCGAGCATTGTACCCAAAGGGATTGACGATGTACAGAAACGACAGGCGGGACGAGCTGTCGTAGCGGCACGACGTGGGACGTTGCATATGTCTTAAGGACGTACAGTTATAAGGAGAGTGGGAGATGTAGGTGTCGTTGAGGAAGATACGACTGTTCGTAGATGGTGGTGGTTGTCGTTAACGGAGATACGACTGTTCGTAGGTGGTAGTTGTCGTTGACGGAGATACGACTGTTCGTAGATGGTGGTAGTTGTCGTTAACGGAGATACGACTGTTCGTAGGTGGTAGTTGTCGTTAACGGAGATACGACCGTTCGTAGATGGTGGTTGTCGTTAACGGAGTTACGCCTGTTCATAGGCAGTAGTTGTCGTTAACGGAGATACGACTGTTCGTAGGTGGTAGTTGTCGTTAACGGAGATACGACTGTTCGTAGGTGGTAGTTGTCGTTAACGGAGATACGACTGTTCGTAGATGGTGGTGGTTGTCGTTAACGGAGATACGACTGTTCGTAGGTGGTAGTTGTCGTTAACGGAGATACGACTGTTCGTAGGTGGTAGTTGTCGTTAACGGAGATACGACTGTTCGTAGGTGGTAGTTGTCGTTAACGGAGATACGACTGTTCGTAGGTGGTAGTTGTCGTTAACGGAGATACGACTGTTCGTAGGTGGTAGTTGTCGTTAACGGAGATACGACTGTTCGTAGATGGTGGTGGTTGTCGTTAACGGAGATACGACTGTTCGTAGGTGGTAGTTGTCGTTAACGGAGATACGACTGTTCGTAGGTGGTAGTTGTCGTTAACGGAGATACGACTGTTCGTAGATGGTGGTGGTTGTCGTTAACGGAGATACGACTGTTCGTAGGTGGTAGTTGTCGTTAACGGAGATACGACTGTTCGTAGGTGGTAGTTGTCGTTAACGGAGATACGACTGTTCGTAGGTGGTAGTTGTCGTTAACGGAGATACGACTGTTCGTAGGTGGTAGTTGTCGTTAACGGAGATACGACTGTTCGTAGGTGGTAGTTGTCGTTAACGGAGATACGACTGTTCGTAGATGGTGGTAGTTGTCGTTAACGGAGATACGACTGTTCGTAGGTGGTAGTTGTCGTTAACGGAGATACGACTGTTCGTAGATGGTGGTAGTTGTCGTTAACGGAGATACGACTGTTCGTAGATGGTGGTAGTTGTCGTTAACGGAGATACGACTGTTCGTAGATGGTGGTAGTTGTCGTTAACGGAGATACGACTGTTCGTAGGTGGTAGTTGTCGTTAACGGAGATACGACTGTTCGTAGGTGGTAGTTGTCGTTAACGGAGATACGACTGTTCGTAGGTGGTAGTTGTCGTTAACGGAGATACGACTGTTCGTAGGTGGTAGTTGTCGTTAACGGAGATACGACTGTTCGTAGGTGGTAGTTGTCGTTAACGGAGATACGACTGTTCGTAGATGGTGGTAGTTGTCGTTAACGGAGATACGACTGTTCGTAGGTGGTAGTTGTCGTTAACGGAGATACGACTGTTCGTAGGTGGTAGTTGTCGTTAACGAGATACGACCGTTCGTAAATGGTGGTTGTCGTTAACGGAGATACGACTGTTCGTAGATGGTGGTAGTTGTCGTTAACGGAGATACGACTGTTCGTAGGTGGTAGTTGTCGTTAACGGAGATACGACTGTTCGTAGGTGGTAGTTGTCGTTAACGGAGATACGACTGTTCGTAGATGGTGGTAGTTGTCGTTAACGGAGATACGACTGTTCGTAGATGGTGGTAGTTGTCGTTAACGGAGATACGACTGTTCGTAGATGGTGGTAGTTGTCGTTAACGGAGATACGACTGTTCGTAGGTGGTAGTTGTCGTTAACGGAGATACGACTGTTCGTAGATGGTGGTAGTTGTCGTTAACGGAGATACGACTGTTCGTAGATGGTGGTAGTTGTCGTTAACGGAGATACGACCGTTCGTAAATGGTGGTTGTCGTTAACGGAGATACGACTGTTCGTAGGTGGTAGTTGTCGTTAACGGAGATACGACTGTTCGTAGGTGGTAGTTGTCGTTAACGGAGATACGACTGTTCGTAGATGGTGGTAGTTGTCGTTAACGGAGATACGACTGTTCGTAGGTGGTAGTTGTCGTTAACGGAGATACGACTGTTCGTAGGTGGTAGTTGTCGTTAACGGAGATACGACTGTTCGTAGGTGGTAGTTGTCGTTAACGGAGATACGACTGTTCGTAGATGGTGGTAGTTGTCGTTAACGGAGATACGACTGTTCGTAGGTGGTAGTTGTCGTTAACGGAGATACGACTGTTCGTAGGTGGTAGTTGTCGTTAACGGAGATACGACTGTTCGTAGATGGTGGTAGTTGTCGTTAACGGAGATACGACTGTTCGTAGATGGTGGTGGTTGTCGTTAACGGAGATACGACTGTTCGTAGGTGGTAGTTGTCGTTAACGGAGATACGACTGTTCGTAGGTGGTAGTTGTCGTTAACGGAGATACGACTGTTCGTAGGTGGTAGTTGTCGTTAACGGAGATACGACTGTTCGTAGGTGGTAGTTGTCGTTAACGGAGATACGACTGTTCGTAGATGGTGGTGGTTGTCGTTAACGGAGATACGACTGTTCGTAGGTGGTAGTTGTCGTTAACGGAGATACGACTGTTCGTAGATGGTGGTAGTTGTCGTTAACGGAGATACGACTGTTCGTAGATGGTGGTGGTTGTCGTTAACGGAGATACGACTGTTCGTAGGTGGTAGTTGTCGTTAACGGAGATACGACTGTTCGTAGGTGGTAGTTGTCGTTAACGGAGATACGACTGTTCGTAGATGGTGGTAGTTGTCGTTAACGGAGATACGACTGTTCGTAGGTGGTAGTTGTCGTTAACGGAGATACGACTGTTCGTAGGTGGTAGTTGTCGTTAACGGAGATACGACTGTTCGTAGATGGTGGTGGTTGTCGTTAACGGAGATACGACTGTTCGTAGGTGGTAGTTGTCGTTAACGGAGATACGACTGTTCGTAGATGGTGGTAGTTGTCGTTAACGGAGATACGACTGTTCGTAGGTGGTAGTTGTCGTTAACGGAGATACGACTGTTCGTAGGTGGTAGTTGTCGTTAACGGAGATACGACTGTTCGTAGGTGGTAGTTGTCGTTAACGGAGATACGACTGTTCGTAGATGGTGGTGGTTGTCGTTAACGGAGATACGACTGTTCGTAGGTGGTAGTTGTCGTTAACGGAGATACGACTGTTCGTAGGTGGTAGTTGTCGTTAACGGAGATACGACTGTTCGTAGGTGGTAGTTGTCGTTAACGGAGATACGACTGTTCGTAGGTGGTAGTTGTCGTTAACGGAGATACGACTGTTCGTAGGTGGTAGTTGTCGTTAACGGAGATACGACTGTTCGTAGGTGGTAGTTGTCGTTAACGGAGATACGACTGTTCGTAGATGGTGGTAGTTGTCGTTAACGGAGATACGACTGTTCGTAGGTGGTAGTTGTCGTTAACGGAGATACGACTGTTCGTAGATGGTGGTAGTTGTCGTTAACGGAGATACGACTGTTCGTAGATGGTGGTAGTTGTCGTTAACGGAGATACGACTGTTCGTAGATGGTGGTGGTTGTCGTTAACGGAGATACGACTGTTCGTAGATGGTGGTGGTTGTCGTTAACGGAGATACGACTGTTCGTAGATGGTGGTAGTTGTCGTTAACGGAGATACGACTGTTCGTAGGTGGTAGTTGTCGTTAACGGAGATACGACTGTTCGTAGGTGGTAGTTGTCGTTAACGAGATACGACCGTTCGTAAATGGTGGTTGTCGTTAACGGAGATACGACCGTTCGTAAATGGTGGTTGTCGTTAACGGAGATACGACTGTTCGTAGATGGTGGTAGTTGTCGTTAACGGAGATACGACTGTTCGTAGATGGTGGTAGTTGTCGTTAACGGAGATACGACTGTTCGTAGGTGGTAGTTGTCGTTAACGGAGATACGACTGTTCGTAGGTGGTAGTTGTCGTTAACGGAGATACGACTGTTCGTAGGTGGTAGTTGTCGTTAACGGAGATACGACTGTTCGTAGATGGTGGTAGTTGTCGTTAACGGAGATACGACTGTTCGTAGATGGTGGTGGTTGTCGTTAACGGAGATACGACTGTTCGTAGGTGGTAGTTGTCGTTAACGGAGATACGACTGTTCGTAGGTGGTAGTTGTCGTTAACGGAGATACGACTGTTCGTAGATGGTGGTAGTTGTCGTTAACGGAGATACGACTGTTCGTAGATGGTGGTAGTTGTCGTTAACGGAGATACGACTGTTCGTAGATGGTGGTAGTTGTCGTTAACGGAGATACGACTGTTCGTAGATGGTGGTAGTTGTCGTTAACGGAGATACGACTGTTCGTAGATGGTGGTAGTTGTCGTTAACGGAGATACGACTGTTCGTAGATGGTGGTAGTTGTCGTTAACGGAGATACGACTGTTCGTAGGTGGTAGTTGTCGTTAACGGAGATACGACTGTTCGTAGATGGTGGTGGTTGTCGTTAACGGAGATACGACTGTTCGTAGGTGGTAGTTGTCGTTAACGGAGATACGACTGTTCGTAGGTGGTAGTTGTCGTTAACGGAGATACGACTGTTCGTAGGTGGTAGTTGTCGTTAACGGAGATACGACTGTTCGTAGATGGTGGTAGTTGTCGTTAACGGAGATACGACTGTTCGTAGGTGGTAGTTGTCGTTAACGGAGATACGACTGTTCGTAGATGGTGGTAGTTGTCGTTAACGGAGATACGACTGTTCGTAGGTGGTAGTTGTCGTTAACGGAGATACGACTGTTCGTAGATGGTGGTAGTTGTCGTTAACGGAGATACGACTGTTCGTAGATGGTGGTAGTTGTCGTTAACGGAGATACGACTGTTCGTAGATGGTGGTAGTTGTCGTTAACGGAGATACGACTGTTCGTAGGTGGTAGTTGTCGTTAACGGAGATACGACTGTTCGTAGGTGGTAGTTGTCGTTAACGAGATACGACCGTTCGTAAATGGTGGTTGTCGTTAACGGAGATACGACTGTTCGTAGATGGTGGTAGTTGTCGTTAACGGAGATACGACTGTTCGTAGATGGTGGTAGTTGTCGTTAACGGAGATACGACTGTTCGTAGGTGGTAGTTGTCGTTAACGGAGATACGACTGTTCGTAGATGGTGGTAGTTGTCGTTAACGGAGATACGACTGTTCGTAGGTGGTAGTTGTCGTTAACGGAGATACGACTGTTCGTAGGTGGTAGTTGTCGTTAACGGAGATACGACTGTTCGTAGGTGGTAGTTGTCGTTAACGGAGATACGACTGTTCGTAGGTGGTAGTTGTCGTTAACGGAGATACGACTGTTCGTAGATGGTGGTAGTTGTCGTTAACGGAGATACGACTGTTCGTAGGTGGTAGTTGTCGTTAACGGAGATACGACTGTTCGTAGGTGGTAGTTGTCGTTAACGGAGATACGACTGTTCGTAGGTGGTAGTTGTCGTTAACGGAGATACGACTGTTCGTAGATGGTGGTGGTTGTCGTTAACGGAGATACGACTGTTCGTAGGTGGTAGTTGTCGTTAACGGAGATACGACTGTTCGTAGGTGGTAGTTGTCGTTAACGGAGATACGACTGTTCGTAGATGGTGGTGGTTGTCGTTAACGGAGATACGACTGTTCGTAGGTGGTAGTTGTCGTTAACGGAGATACGACTGTTCGTAGATGGTGGTGGTTGTCGTTAACGGAGATACGACTGTTCGTAGATGGTGGTAGTTGTCGTTAACGGAGATACGACTGTTCGTAGGTGGTAGTTGTCGTTAACGGAGATACGACTGTTCGTAGGTGGTAGTTGTCGTTAACGGAGATACGACCGTTCGTAAATGGTGGTTGTCGTTAACGGAGATACGACTGTTCGTAGATGGTGGTAGTTGTCGTTAACGGAGATACGACTGTTCGTAGATGGTGGTAGTTGTCGTTAACGGAGATACGACTGTTCGTAGATGGTGGTAGTTGTCGTTAACGGAGATACGACTGTTCGTAGGTGGTAGTTGTCGTTAACGGAGATACGACTGTTCGTAGATGGTGGTAGTTGTCGTTAACGAGATACGACCGTTCGTAAATGGTGGTTGTCGTTAACGGAGATACGACTGTTCGTAGGTGGTAGTTGTCGTTAACGGAGATACGACTGTTCGTAGATGGTGGTAGTTGTCGTTAACGGAGATACGACTGTTCGTAGATGGTGGTAGTTGTCGTTAACGGAGATACGACTGTTCGTAGGTGGTAGTTGTCGTTAACGGAGATACGACTGTTCGTAGGTGGTAGTTGTCGTTAACGGAGATACGACTGTTCGTAGATGGTGGTAGTTGTCGTTAACGGAGATACGACCGTTCGTAAATGGTGGTTGTCGTTAACGGAGATACGACTGTTCGTAGATGGTGGTAGTTGTCGTTAACGGAGATACGACTGTTCGTAGATGGTGGTAGTTGTCGTTAACGGAGATACGACTGTTCGTAGATGGTGGTAGTTGTCGTTAACGGAGATACGACTGTTCGTAGGTGGTAGTTGTCGTTAACGGAGATACGACCGTTCGTAAATGGTGGTTGTCGTTAACGGAGATACGACTGTTCGTAGGTGGTAGTTGTCGTTAACGGAGATACGACTGTTCGTAGATGGTGGTAGTTGTCGTTAACGGAGATACGACTGTTCGTAGATGGTGGTGGTTGTCGTTAACGGAGATACGACTGTTCGTAGGTGGTAGTTGTCGTTAACGGAGATACGACTGTTCGTAGGTGGTAGTTGTCGTTAACGGAGATACGACTGTTCGTAGGTGGTAGTTGTCGTTAACGGAGATACGACTGTTCGTAGGTGGTAGTTGTCGTTAACGGAGATACGACTGTTCGTAGGTGGTAGTTGTCGTTAACGGAGATACGACTGTTCGTAGATGGTGGTAGTTGTCGTTAACGGAGATACGACTGTTCGTAGATGGTGGTAGTTGTCGTTAACGGAGATACGACTGTTCGTAGGTGGTAGTTGTCGTTAACGGAGATACGACTGTTCGTAGGTGGTAGTTGTCGTTAACGGAGATACGACTGTTCGTAGGTGGTAGTTGTCGTTAACGGAGATACGACTGTTCGTAGGTGGTAGTTGTCGTTAACGGAGATACGACTGTTCGTAGATGGTGGTAGTTGTCGTTAACGGAGATACGACTGTTCGTAGATGGTGGTAGTTGTCGTTAACGGAGATACGACTGTTCGTAGGTGGTAGTTGTCGTTAACGGAGATACGACTGTTCGTAGGTGGTAGTTGTCGTTAACGGAGATACGACTGTTCGTAGGTGGTAGTTGTCGTTAACGGAGATACGACTGTTCGTAGGTGGTAGTTGTCGTTAACGGAGATACGACTGTTCGTAGATGGTGGTAGTTGTCGTTAACGGAGATACGACTGTTCGTAGATGGTGGTAGTTGTCGTTAACGGAGATACGACTGTTCGTAGGTGGTAGTTGTCGTTAACGGAGATACGACTGTTCGTAGGTGGTAGTTGTCGTTAACGGAGATACGACTGTTCGTAGGTGGTAGTTGTCGTTAACGGAGATACGACTGTTCGTAGGTGGTAGTTGTCGTTAACGGAGATACGACTGTTCGTAGGTGGTAGTTGTCGTTAACGGAGATACGACTGTTCGTAGGTGGTAGTTGTCGTTAACGGAGATACGACTGTTCGTAGGTGGTAGTTGTCGTTAACGAGATACGACCGTTCGTAAATGGTGGTTGTCGTTAACGGAGATACGACTGTTCGTAGGTGGTAGTTGTCGTTAACGGAGATACGACTGTTCGTAGGTGGTAGTTGTCGTTAACGGAGATACGAGGTGTTGCCGGACTCCTCCGTGGCACGGGTGATGATAACGAGGTGTTGCCGGACTCCTCCGTGGCACGGGTGATGATAACGAGGTGTTGCCGGACTCCCGCGTGGCACGGGTGGTGATGACGAGGTGTTGCCGGACTCCTCCTGTTCGAGGCAACACCGCGAGTGAAGCATCACCGTTGGCGAGGCTCTGTCGTTGGGAGTACAGCCTCGCCGAAGAACGTCCCGCTCCAAAGGAGTCTACATTTCTCTACTACTGGAAGTAGCGCAGCTTCGGACTACAGGAGCCTTTAGAAAGAGGTCCTGGGGTAATTGTAAAAAGAATACTTCCCGCGTATTTCCTGCGTGTCGTAGAAGGCGACTAAAAGGGGAGGGAGCGGGGGGGCTGGAAATCCTACCCTCTCGTTTTTAATTTCCCGAAAGAAGGAACAGAGAAGGGGACCAAGTGAGGATATTCCCTCAAGGGTTCTGTCCTCTGTTCTTAAAGCTACCTCGCTAACGCGGGAGATGGCGAATAGTATAAAAGAAAAGAAAGAAAAAAACGAGGCTTATATACGATGTGTGTGTAATACTGGCATTGCCCTTAAAAGAGAGAGAGAGAGAGAGAGAGAGAGAGAGAGAGAGAGAGAGAGGTTCTATGCATTACATGAATACCATACGTTTGTTTTTGCGCCTTTGCCCCGCCCCCACAGCTTACCCTGTCATGTAATCATTAATGCTTAAGTTGCATTAATAATTCCGTTGCCAAGTCGCCGTTGTTACCATGAGAGACGGAGAAAAAAAAGAAAATGCTTTTAAATATTCTATGCCACAGATTAGCGCAGAATGTGTTTTATTTATTTACACAACGCTAAGAAGAAGAAGAAGAAGAAGAAGAAGAAAGTTTTGTTTGCCAATTTCTGTAAATGATTCGTACGGTGAGCAGTGTGTTGGATAATGTCGCCAACTTGTTTAGAATTTGAATTTCGTTAAATATTACCCACTGCAACATGCCTCCGTCCTTCACACAAAGTTTGTAATAATAGTGATAGTAATAATGATAATAGTAATAATGATGATAATGATGATAATGATGATAATGATAATGATAATAGTTATAATAGTGATAATAAAGAATAGTTATTAGATTAATCAAAGACAGAGGATAAGGCTAATACAGTCAGGGACACACACACACACACACACACACACACACACACACGGTGGTTGCTAAGCCCCCTCAGCATAAAGGAAGAAGCGTTGACAGGAACTGTGCAACAGCGACTGGGGAAGATGGAGGTAATTCGTCCCTGGGCATTTCTGACTGACGGTGGACTCCAGTACCTACCAAGGGTCGGACGCGGGAGTAGCGGACTCCACTACCCACGAAGGGTAGGTAGGGTTAAGATCAGGTCGGACGCAGGAGTAGCCAGCCTCGTACCTCGGCAGGGTGGGTTGCTGATAGTCGCTGTTCGCGCTCGAAATGTTTACCCCCCCAAGTCGCTAAAGTCACCTCTTTCTCATTGATTCAGTTACTGTCATTGTTTAATGGCTAGAGTGGCTGTTCATTTCCTCGTCAGTCCGTCTCTGCTTGACTTGTTTGACTGTTATGGACCACGAGTCGTTCGTGGTGGGCGTCCACCCGATTTAAAGATTTAACTTCGTTTTCAACTTCGTCAACTTCGATTTAATTTCGTTTTCAACTTCGTCACTCTCGATTTGTTCCTGCTCGCGTGTTAGGCCATTTTTATCTCCATATCTTCAGCACTGTCTTTAGGATTCATACACTATCAGCATCTTATCTATGAAGTTATCGGCATCGGTATATCTAAAGATTATCGCTATCGGTATCTCTGATGTTATCACTATCAGCATCGTTGTCTCTGAAGTGGTCACCATCGGTATTCTGATCTCTGAAGTTGTTACTGCCCCGCGTCGTTGTGTCTGAGGTACTCACCATTACCATCGTTATCTTTGGCCATCGCCATCATCATCACTCTCTCTCTCTCTCTCTCTCTCTCTCTCTCTCTCTCTCTCTCTCTCTCTCTCTCTCTCTCTCTCTCTCTCTCTCTCTATTAGTTCGAGCGAAGGTGTTTGCCTGCAGTTGCCTTCCAGCAAAGAGCGCTGAAGTTGGGTAAGCTAGTCGCTTGTGACATTTACCGCTTCCCAGAAGCTTTTTATTTTTTCAGGTTTCAACCCAGCATTCGTAAAGGTGTATCGGAGAGACATTTGAGTAAGTCTGAAGTCCCAGGAGGTAATCATTTTAGTCTGGGTATGCTTATACATATATATACTCTTGTGTTCATGGAGAAGTCGAGTGATGGAATACTGCTTGGGGTTACATTTGTGAGAACGAAGTGGAATGGGAAGAACTCATGTTATGGTATTCATGTGTTTATTAATAAGTTTTAGATTTGCATGTGATTTTAAGATATCTACTGTCTAGATACGCACAGATATAGCATTTCGGTTAGAGTATGGGTGAAGGGCAAATATGTAGGGGTTAGGTGGAGGCAAGTTATAGAGCGTACAGTGGGTGCTATACATCGACACAGGAGGGTGACAGGTGGGACCGAGTATTTCTTCATTTATTACTTACTTTGGACGACTTTTGACATTAATGGCTTCGGATAACATAATAGTACATTCTCGTCAAAGAACTTTTTCACTTCGAAGGAGTCTATCCTGTCCCTGCTACTGAGTGTAGCGCAGCTCTGGGCTGCAGAAATCTCTTTTTTCAGGAAGAGGTCTTTGGGTAATTATAAGCAGACAAATGACATTTAAGGATCATCCACCTGTGACGTCCTTACCATTACTTAGAACATTTTAGATGGGCATGTTTATCTCCTGATCAAGATCTTCTTGAGGAATTTATGAAGAAGTCTTGAGCGACGGGCGGGTTTGGAATGAGGAACGTGGCTATGACGTAAGAGGCAGATGGTACCCACCTCTTATACGGCAGTATGGCTCCTAAAGGATTCAGCAAGGCGCTCATCATCAGGGAAGTGATTAATGCACGACCTGACTCTCCCATCCTCTGAGATGGGATTCGAACTCCTCATGGTATCCACTCGCCTCGCAATGAAACCGCTCACCAGTTTTACGTAAAAAGTGTTAAGCAAACCAAAAGAAAATTGGGGTCAGTCCTCGTCACAAGGGTCGACTGTCATAAGACTATGTATGATCTTGGCGTAAGCTGGTTAGACGGGAGGCTCCAGCCAATGCCATTATGGCCACATACCTCTTGAGCAGTACCTGGTGGCGATACCTCTAAGCAGTAAGGACCTGGCACTGAGTAAGTCATGCCGTTAAAACGCCTTGTGACTACTACTGTTGTCCCTGAGTAACGAGAAACACAGACATCATCAGTTGTCGACCATACACTGTATATTATTATGCCATAGTTTTTTGCACACGACTCCAGACGGTTTGCCTGCCCCGGATCTGTGACCGGGCTTCCCTGCATGCTATAACAGCAAGCTTCGCCAGACTGCTCTCTTGTTCTCAGACCGAAAGGTTTGTGACCACTTCTCGTGCATTAAAAGGATACTACGCTGTGAAATCAGTTTCGTGGCACATTCTTGTATCCTGGGTTTCAAAGAACCTTCACAAGCCGGAGGCGATAGTCTTTGCAGATCCTCCAGCGGTTGCGTCATGACTCTTTTCGTTCTCATGTTTTCAGAGAGTCAACTTCCCCTCACATTCGTAGACCAAAAGATATTGTAATACAGCAGACAGGGAGTGGCACTTGTCGAAGTCAGTCATGTTTGAATATTGAAGCAGTCATTCGATGTTCTAAATTAGCATAGGACCCCAACGCCATTCTTTCCAGTGGAGAAACAATCCCAGACGTGAGACTAGGAAGTCTACCTGCAGGCATGTTTATTAAGCTGACCCTTCGCTTTAGGTGCACGGCTTCACCATAGGCGAATCATCGTTGATGCTGTGTCCTCTTGTCACTCTTCTTCCTCTTCTTATGCGTCGTGATTGAAGGAATCTTCGTATCTTCGTAACCCTCTGCATCCACACTCGAGCTTCCATCAAGTTCATACCTTCCAGGAAGACAGCTTGATCATCAAGGCCGACGAGGAAGACGCATCCCGACCTTCGTCAGAGGGAAGGTGAGAGAGACAGAGGCAATGTACGTACCTCCCTCCCGCTGTGTTCGGGAAGAGGTGGGAGGGGAGGAACACTGAGCCCGTCACACAGCCTTGGGATTCCTGAGGTGCGACTTGAGGACGAAGTTAAACCCATCAAGTGTCACTTGCCTGAACTGCATAAGGCTACCTCCTACCAACCACGAAACCCAGGCAGGAGACCATTAACATGTACGTCGAGAGGTTGTGTCTCGTGTTGAGGAAGATAATCGCATGCGAATACCAAGCCCATCCGGTCAGCCATACTTGTTGACCAAGTGGGCAGCGGCAAGCGAGTGTGAAAGGCAGGTGTCTTAAGGTCTCTTACGGGCGAGCACAGGAAATGGACTTCGTGCACGTCTACAACAAGGGGGTTTATGAGGGTCGCTTGACCATCTTGGAGGGCAAAAGCCATGCCTTCAGGAGTGCCACGATGGGTCACTGTGAACGTGGGTGTTGGGGGTATAAGCGCCTTCCTCTTCGCCGACGTTGATTTGAAATTCGAGAAACACAATTGTTTGTGGCCATCAAATCCTGGGAAATGACGAGACTGAACCACAGCATTATTGAAACGGACGCTGGTTATCCAGCTCACAAAATCTGTGAGTCATATTCTTGGGTGTTGATTCTCGGACTGCGAACAACCGATCTAAGTTATGAATAACCCCCCCTCCATGAGGCAGTCCGCTCGCTAGATATGTAGAGTTCACCTTTTCTGATGTAGTCGGTGGCAGCCGTCGGTGACGAGGAGTTAACGGAGGAAGGAATATTGTATAACTCAGGTCGATTACATCAGGAGTTTCTTTACTCACTCGAGTACTTCAGACTAGGAGGACATGTCATACTCAAGTAGATTTCCAGGCGAAAATATAACTTGATTTCATTGTTTTTCTTAACGGGCGAGTCGTTGCTTGTTTGACTGGGAGGGGGAGGGTGGTTGTCATGTTCATACATTTCATCTCTTGAACCAAGACATGAAACGTCAGGGGGAAAGTGAAGTGAATCTTATATTTCTACGAGAATCTACTCGAAATAAAAGTGGTCAAGAAAAGAAGCACTTAAGTAACTGTGGAATATATCCCACAGTCTTACTGGAATATCTCCAAACACTTAATATCTAAGTGGAGTTTAGCAAGTAGGACTTGTGGTCGCCACATATCTAATTCGCTGGAAAGGGAGGAAATCCTTCCTTTAAACGGAGAAGAATCAGATCAGACCCCTTATAAACATCATCTCCTCCGTACCGTAAACCCAGATTTACTCTCTAGTTCTCCCTTAATCCCTTACCCTCCACCAGGACTGGCTGGCGCGACTTGCTACTCTCCCTGACCACCATCAGACACCAGTCATACCTATCTTCAGGGCCATCGGTAATGTCCACAGATGGGATGGCCATTAGACAGCCGGCCTTCCAGTTGTTCTCATGCACACGGGTCTTATAACACAGCGAGCTGCGTAGCATTCGGGCCCGTCGTGAATTAGGATATCATTCATGTTTTATTATTATTGGATCATTAAGTCGTACTCCAGGTCGGAGGCGAAAACGAGCGTAACCATCGTGTGGCCACGGAGGAAGACGCTCACCCTTCTGCCGACGCTTAACAGAGCCCAAGATCCCTCACAGTGGGTTGGAAGAGAGAGAGTACCCCTTCGTCAGTAGGAGGTTATTAAGGTCCATAGGATAGGCCAGGCCACTACCTCCTCAGGCACGCCGGGGGAACAGGCCAAGCGGTGGAATATAAGAAAACGGGATAAGGTATCACAATGTTTTTTTTCACCTTATATTCCCGTAAGGAGGAGGATTAATTGATTGATTGATTGATTGATTGATTGATTGATTGATTGATTGACTGATTGATTAATTTGTGTCGATGTCCCCGGCAGATTGACTGTGCCCGCCCCCCCCATGATCATAGCGTGGGCGGTATCTCAGAAGGCTGACAGGGGCTCGGGGTCACGAAGGGTCTTACTCAAACCCACAGTGGGTTGATGTGACATCATAAGATGTTACTACATCTCGTATTTCAACGTTGACCTTCGCCTTTAAACGACCCGACGCAAGAAGACTCAAAGTGGGAGGATGAGGGTAAAACAAAACGAAAACAAACAAAAAACAAACAAACATTGACAGATGAACTACCCAAAGAACAAAATGGAAAGCTGAGAGAAAAAGGAAAAGAAACTATAGATGAAATACCTGAAGAGGAAAATAGAGAGAACTGTATTTTAGGCAAAATTCCGTCACGACTTCAGTTCTTAAAAGTGTGTTGTGTGTGTGTGTGTGTGTGTGTGTGTGTGTGTGTGGAGTAACACTATTGATTATCATTAAGGGCTCACAGCCGCTCACGTCAAACTGGTTTTGATGATGGACGTGACATTTATTTCGTGAAGACTTGAAGGTCATCGTAATGTTCGCTGTCTCTTGTAACTTGGGTGTTGCACAGTGCCTTAAGAAGTGACATACGTGCATCAGTCCTCATGATTAATGAAGGGGGACGTATATTTAGAGTGACGGTTAATAGGTAATGGCGTCCTTAACCATTTGTTTTCTTCCTCAGGTATGTTGCGCTGACGATTGAGGCCAGGCTGTGGTGAGGTAAGACACACACACACACACACACACACACACACAGTTCCGCAATTTCTGTAATACCTCAATTGTACATTTTCAGCTAAATGGCTGCTTACATCCAACAAAGCATTATTTATTTATTTATTTATTTGTTCAGTTACTTATGTATTTGCACACACACACACACACACACACACACACACACACACACACACACACACACACATTAGAAGTGAATGCAAGTGTATGCAGAAGGATCGTGACGCATTCACGGACCGCCCAGGGTCGAGCGCATTGGTTCGAATCCTGGTTGTGGCAATGGGTCCACAGTCAACCCCCCTGTTCATTCACCATTAGGAGTTGGTTGATAAAATGTGTACTTTATATATATATATATATATATATATATATATATATATATATATATATATATATATATATATATATATATATATACACCATCCATCCATCCTATGAACAGAAAATGTAGCACTCTTGTTCTGTCACTGCTAAAAGATCTTATTCAGGTTACTCTCTCTCTCTCTCTCTCTCTCTCTCTCTCTCTCTCTCTCTCTCTCTCTCTCTCTCTCTCTCTCTCTCTCTCTCTCTCCCTCCCTCCTTCTCCTTGCAGCCCCTCGTTCCTAGGCATGAAAAGGCCCCTAATAGCCGTGGAAAGGCCTTTCACTCGGGCACTACGGTGTGTTTTTAAGTGCGTAAGAGCATGATGGCCGTGTGCATGCATGTACGTACGTTTGCCGACGCATCCGTGTGTGTGTGTGTGTGTGTGTGTGTGTGTGTGTGTGTGTGTGTGACGTACTCTTCACATCTTGTGTCAGCCTCATTGTTTGCCCCCAGTGTGGAGGGAGGTATTGCATGATAGTTACTGGTAATTGAAAGATTTTCTTAGAGTGATTAGTCTCTTTTGTTGTTGATGATGTTGTTGAATAGATTGTGATTATTTTGTAAGAGAGTGTGAACGATTGGTTGTTCCTTTTGCCTCCTTGTATTCGTCGTTTCCCGCGTCAACGAGGTAGCGCCAGGGAAAAGACGGAGAAATGGCTTCATCCGCTCACATCCACTCTCGAACTGTAGAGTACAAGGAGCCGAGACCACAACCCCTCATCCACAACCAGGGGCCCCCCAGAGACCTTTCACCACCCTGCTCCATTTTTTTTGTAGCATCCTTGCAGTCGCATCCCTCACCACCCCACGAGACCATTGAACAGCCGTGGTGACACCACGCAACCCTGCGGCACGCCCCCACCTACGCCTGGAACCTACCTACCTTCTTCCTCTGTCCTTCGCGCACGCACGCCGGGATCTTGATGAAAACTCCTCACTGCTTGTAGCAGCTCCCTTCCCTCAACATGCGTCCGCAACACCTTCCACTTTCCACGCTGTCTCCTTACACATAAGCGACGCATATCCATCCATCTGATTCTTTGCTTCTCACACACACACACACACACACACACACACACACACACACACACACACACACACACATCAAAGCAGCCACCTGATCTACACCTCCTCTACCACACGGGAGACCCGCATTGTTCCTCCACTGCCTGATGGTCTGTGGGCGCCCCTTACCCCTCTCAATCACCAAACTCCCGTGCAGTTTTCCAGGTGTACGCTCAGCAGACTTGTACCTCTGTAATTTGAACATTTACTTTTGTTCCCTTTGCCTTTGTACAGTGGCACTTTACAGGTTTTCCGCCTATTCTCAGGCACCTCTCCATAAGCCATACATGTTGGGTGGTTAGGATATTCAATATATATATATATATATATATATATATATATATATATATATATATATATATATATATATATATATATACATATATATATTCCTATGAGTCCACTGGGAAAATGAAACTTAAGTTCCCTAGTGCACTTTCGTGTAATAATCACATCATCATGGGAGACACAAGAAAGAAATATAAGTCAGTAGATATATAACGAAGAAGCGTAGCTAGGACGCCATTTGGTTAACAAGAGATTGTCCAGGACAGATAAGGAGCGTATCATAACTCGTAATTGCCCCAGAAACAATATCTGTGAAAGTGTCCTGGTGTTTCCCAGGACTTTTCTAAAGGTTCCTGCTGCCCAAGGCTGCGTATATAGCAGGTATATGTAGACTCACCAAAGGTGACTCCTCACTGGGTGTATAGCTGCATTTGCGTGCGCTTGTGAGAATTAAGCTGAAGGCTTATTGGTCTTTGACAGCCATTACACACGCACGTGCAGCTCCACGCGTGGAGTGCCTGGCAGATATGTTCTACCATCTTCCTTCCTCCTCCTCCTCCTCTCCTTTAAGCCTCAGGTAAGAGACACCGCAAACACTCAGGCCATGTGAGGGTGGGGAGGCGGCGCTTGGCGGTCATCGCTAACTTTCAGCCTTTGGTGGTTTTGAGGTGTTGCTACATGTGTTGTTACTGTTTTGTTGCTGGTGTCACTGGTGTTAGGGGGGTGTTGCTTAGGGGTGTGAGTGGTGTTAAGGGGTTACCAGTAACGGTGCCAGGAGTGTGTGTGAGAGTGTTACCCTTGGTGCCAGTGGCAGCAGGTTGTTACATTCGGTGTTAGTGGTGTTACGGGTGTGTTACTTGTGGTGCTGTTATTATTAGGGCGTTACTTCATGGTATCATTTGTGAAATGATGGCTCACTGCTTCGACGTGACGCGAGAGAGAGAGAGAGAGAGAGAGAGAGAGAGAGAGAGAGAGAGAGAGAGAGAGAGAGAGAGAGAGAGAGAGAGAATGTTAATGAACCCGTAAGGTTGGTATATTTTAGTTTGATAAAGAAAAGAAAAAATCTAGGGGCGGTGCAGTTCACCGCGTGTCATGAAAAAAGGAAATGGTGTTGTGGTGTTAGTACTCGAGGGATCTGGCGTGATGGTGAGGAAAGCTGATACCTTCACGTCCGGCAGGGAGGGTGGTGGGACGCCCTGAGTGACTGGGACGCCCCACCTCATAGCTGAAGCACCGCTTGTGGCTAGTACGCCCCTGGTGGGTTGGTTGAGGTGCCCCTGGTAACTGGGACGTCCTTGTTGGCTAGGATATTGCTAGGGCGCCCTTCTTAGCTTGGATGTCCCTGGTTGCTTGGACGCCCTTGGTGGCTGGGGCGCCCTTTACGGCTATGACGCCCTTCACAGATGGGAAGCATTGCCAGGACGCTCCTGGCGGTTGGGACGCCCCTCTGACTCGGACGCCCTTCACAGGTATGAAGTGTGGCTGTGGCGGCCCCTCACCGCTGAAACGCCCCTCACGGCTGCGACGCCCTTGACAGGTGGGAAGCGTATTTGAGGCGCCACTCGCAGCTTATCTAAATTGTAGGATACTCGGGCGTCTCCTTGGCGCACATTCCCAACATTGATTCTCGTAAGATTTCGTCTGTGGGTCTTGTTTTACGGAGTCCTGTAAGGAGGAGGAGGAGGAGGAGGGTGGGAGGGACGGCGACTGTCGCTGATGTAGGGAGGGAAGGACCACTGCGGAGGGAAGGGCGACTGCGGCTTATGGAGGGAGGAGTGACACGGCTGGCGGAGGGAAATGGGGAGGAACAGTGTCATTGTTTTTCTGGGATAGGGAGGGAATAGCAGAGAGCGGCTGGTAGAGGGAAGAAAGGGAAGTGTCAGCGACGGTTGAAGGGAGTGTTTGCACTCGACTTGAAGTAAATGTGGAGAGAAAACGAGAGAGAGAGAGAGAGAGAGAGAGAGAGAGAGAGAGAGAGAGAGAGAGAGAGAGAGAGAGAGAGAGAGAGAGAGAGAGAGGCGTTTTGGCAGCTGGCAGATAGAAACAGAGTGGTGGAACGTAGGGGTGAGGGGGCAGGTGGAACATGAAGAGGTGGTGGTAGAAGGCAAGGTAAGGGAGGATCAGGTGGTAGGTACTCACTGGAGAGGGCAGAGTGGTTGCGTTGCAGAGCAGGAGGCGTTATGAGCTGCTTATTGATGAAATCCGCCGACTTCCACCTGAGGGGAACTGGCGACCTCAACTTCGGGAGAGTTTCGACTTGCAGAAAAAGAGATCGATTACAAGAGAGCGTTCGACTTCAACTTCGTGAGGACGGTCGGCTTCAAGAAGACTAACTTCAACGTCATGAGAACCGTCGACTTCAAGAAGATTGTCGACTTCAAGAGAAAATTCGACTTAAGCTTCGAGAGAACTGTCGACTTCGACCTCAGAGATACCGCCAGCTCCTCTCTGATAGGAAATGTTTATTATGAAAGGAGAATAAAGTTGTCATCTGCGACAGGAGATCTTGATGCTACTCTTTCTTATTTTCATTATTATTCATTCGTTTTTCTTTTTCAGCAGTTCTCCTTTACCTTGTACCTTTCCACACTGAAAGGTCTTCGCCGCGAGAGATGCCGAACTGAGATAATCAGTTCTTGTTCTGTGTGTGTGTGTGTGTGTGTGTGTGTGTGTGTGTGTGTGTACCGGTTTGGGCAAGGCGTCCACCAAACACGCCCACTACTTAACAGGGCGCAGGGGACTCAGTCTCTTTTGTTCTGGTCTTTTGTTGAGCTGTTGCCTCAATAGAAGCCACTGAGACGTTGACGTGGACTGTTCGATAGACGGTCTCGGTTGAGTACGCCGCGTTGTGGACCAGCCAGAGATATGATTTGACCAGTACCTTGAGTGGGTCCTGGAGACTCACCCTCTTTAATTCTGGTCCTTTGTGGAGCTTTTGCCTCAATAAGAAAGAGTCCTGGCGATGTTGACGTAGTCCGAACTTTATAGGGGCTACTTGAGTCGCCTACTTGTTTTTTTTTCCTTTCTCTTCAAATCCACCATTGATATGATTGGAACAGGACCACGAGCGGACAAGACTTGACCATAGATTGTGCCCTAGATCGAGACCAGTTGATCTGTGCTCTCTGCTACAAGCGAGGCATTCCCTGTGTGTCACCGTTCCGCTGTGCCACAGGTGGAGTACTAAAGCTCTGTGTCGTAGATGGACGGGCTGTCGCTGGACGACCAAATGGATCGAATGAGTTGCTGGAACAGATGGGGATCTGTTCAGCCATGCAACATTGAGGAATGGGCAACAGATGGACCCCTTAAACTGAACCAGATATGGAGTACTTTTATGTTGGCATGAACCGGCGGGGCTGTACCGTACGTGAACAGCATTAAACGTGCTACAGGTAGACCTCGAACTGTGCTACAGATGCATACTTGAGCTGTAACACGCAAGGGCCACAAGTCTCTTTGCCGTAGACAGTACACTGAGGCCGTGCCATAGATGGATCACTTGCACTGCACCCATACGCCATGCCATTTCAGCTGACCATAAGTAGAGCACCTCATCTGTGCCACACAGAGAAAGACAACAAGGGCTGTGCTACACAGAGAACTCTCTTCAGCAAGTAACGTGAAATCGTAGACTCTCTCTCTCTCTCTCTCTCTCTCTCTCTCTCTCTCTCTCTCTCTCTCTCTCTCTCTCTCTCTCTGTGGAATGACAGCGAATTCATTTCATAATGGCGTATTCGGTGAGCAGTGCTAATGACGGATCGGCGTTCCATCCCTGTTACTCTGATTTGAGGATCAGATTTGGTTTTCAAAATAACATATATTGCTTCGATCGCCAACAGATATTTCGAATAATGTGATATTATATATATATATATATATATATATATATATATATATATATATATATATATATATATATATATATATATATATATATACATAGAGAGAGAGAGAGAGAGAGAGAGAGAGAGAGAGAGAGAGAGAGTATGTCGTTACTGGATTCTTCCCGCTTTTGGTTATGACACAAGAGGAGAAAGTCTTCTCCTTCAGAGAGGTTGTATCATATTAAGTAGAGTGTCTCTTCAAAGTACTTATCACTGTAAGGGAATGTAGTGCAGCCATTAAGCTAGAGGAGGGAGGGGGGGCCAGGTAAAATGGGTCGTGGAGTTATGTAATTCAAAATGTGTTATATTTTCTTTTTCTTGTTTTGTTTGTTTTTTTGTTCTTGTTTGCCTTTTTCCCCGCGTTAGCGAGGTAGCGTCAAGAACAACAGCAGCAAAAAAAAAAAAAAAAAGGCCTCATTCGCCATAGCTAGCATGCACAGTGCACGGAAAAATAGCTAGCATGCACAGTGCACGGAAAAATAGCTAGCATGCACAGTGCACGGAAAAATAGCTAGCATGCACAGTGCACGGAAAAATAGCTAGCATGCACAGTGCACGGAAAAATAGCTAGCATGCACAGTGCACCGAAAAATAGCTAGCATGCACAGTGCACCGAAAAATAGCTAGCATGCACAGTGCACCGAAAAAATAGCTAGCATGCACAGTGCACCGAAAAATAGCTAGCATGCACAGTGCACCGAAAAATAGCTAGCATGCACAGTGCACCGAAAAACAACCCCCTATCCACACACACACACCACAGTGCACCGAAAACACAGCCCCCCCCCTATCCACACACACACACACACACACACACCACTCGGGACTGAATAGGGAATGGATGCCTAACAGGTTAGGGTGTGTGATTACCCGTTTATTGTCAACTATTACGTGCACCTTACGAGGAGGATGTGTTACATTGGTTGGAGGCCCCCAATCTCTTGCACCATCTCTACTATCGTACACCTTATGTGTTTATGCTGTCTGTATTTTACCATGTCCTCTGTCGGTTTGTACCATTCGTCCACCCCTCATGTATTATTAGAGCACTTCTTTCTATATTTCGTTTAACAAGTGTTCCTTTCCGCATGATTTCATGGTATGTCACGGTTGCTCCACCCTTACCTTCTTCCTGTGGTGCTCGCTGTCTGCGTCATTCATCTGTCATTAATCTATCATCAGATCTTGAGAGGTTATGATCAGGTCACTCCCTCACTCTCCTCTTTTTCTAAGGTAGGCGGATTGAAAACCCTTTAAAAACCTTCCCTCGTAACTCAACTCTCTTAATTTTGGTATGATCTTTGTTGTTCTCCACTGAACCTTCTCTGTTTACTCAATTGCGCTTCAGTAGGTTCGGTGACCAAACTCGAGAAGCATACTCCAGTTTTGGCCTTATGTATAAGATGGAGAGAGGTTGCTGAGTACTCCCTCATCCAAGTATTTAAAAGCTCCTCTGTAATTTGCCAGTTTGTCTACTTAACTCTATTTTTCGACTATGAGAATCTACTGACGGAATATAGACGATGTCGACTCCTTTTCCTGAAGCTTATTGCCTGCTAGGTAAGATCCTATTGAGGCCCTCTTTCACTTTGTGACCTCCTCATCACCTTTGTATTTGCTTGAGTTGGATCGGTCTTGTCAGCTATGAATCTGGGAGTCTGTCTAGGTCCCTTTTTGCAGGTGGATACCATCCTCTTCGCTCTTCACTACCATTTTTATCTGCAAACACATTAAGGTAGAAGTTCATGTGTGTGTGTGTGTGTGTGTGTGTGTGTGTGTGTGTGTGTGTGTATGTGTGTGTGTGTGTGTATGTGTGTGTTTATAAACACTTTAGAATAAATGCATAACACATTCATACAAGAGAGTGGCCATCATACACATTTAGTAATCACATTTTGTAAACTTATTTAGTAATCATATACATCAATCCCACAAGAACTTTTGTAAGAGAGAGAAAAAAAACTTCTTTGGTGTTTCTGAATTGAATATTTAGTGAAGTTTGGAAGAATTTGTCCTTTCGTTGAGAAAAGGTCACCCTTTAATAAATGAGGTACAGACTTACCGAAAAGTGAAACACAGTTGTAACCATTTATTTTATGTTATTTTTTTTCTTCATCTTTATCGATTTTCACTTGTTTTTTTTGTTATCTCCATTTTCTATGATTTTGAACTTGGGCCGACGATATGCTGGGACGGTTGTGTATGGAAGGATTCTTGAGTTACAGGGAATGTTGTAACTTGTGTTGTGTGGCAAGGCTTTCACCATCTTGGTCCCAGCTGTAACCTCATCTTCTGGTCTTGGCCTCGTGTGGTCAAAAAGTTGGCTTCCAGAAAAAAAAAAAAAAAACAGAGTCTGGGGCCATCGTTTTTGAACCTTCTTGCTTGAAAATTCCTTTTTTTTTCTCTTTTAAAGTCGTATTTCTGCACAGTAGCTTCATCTCTATGCTTGCCTGCACGTACCTTACCCTCCCTGCAATATACGTCCTTCACCCACACTGTCACATGAAATACTTCGTCTTGTCATATAGCGCTCTTAAGTAACAGATGAACTGAAGCGCCTCTCTTTCGCGATGTATCACTGCAGTTACAGTGACGGAAGTGCGAGAGCTGCTGCTGCAGGCTTGCGAGAGCTGCGTGATTACGAGAAGCCGCCGAGTTACGAGAACTGTAGCAAGCAAGTCGGTGGTAATCCCTCATTTTAACGTATCTGTACACCCTCGCGAGGAAGCTGTATGGTCTGCGTGGCGACACTTGCTGGCCACTCCGCAGGCCCCAGACGGACGTGGGTGGGTTCCCGCTGGGACCAAGATGCCATTACAGAGTCCTTTTGGGGAAGTTGGGAGATAAGGGAGTGAAGGAGGCATGAAGATTTTACGGGGGAGTTATCTGACATGGGAACGAAAACAAGAGTATGGTTGTGATGGGTAGAAACCGAAGGAAAGGAACTGCGTCTGTTGTCCTGTGTCTGTGTATAGTTAAGTGTATATATATATATATGTGTGAATATATATGTATAAGGACAGACAGACGGACAAATGAGGAACAGAGGAAGATGTTAAAGTCTATTTGTTTTTTTCTTCAGATTCTTTTTCTCGATCTTTGCCTCGTGAGGTCCCTCCTGCTGACCGAGCGAAGTCACATCGGTATCATCTCCATCAGGAGTCCCATCTCTGTCTCCCGCTCCCTCCCTTTCTCCTTGCCAGCGAGCCAGCTCTCCTCCCACCTCCCCAGGCAAATCCTCGAGTGACAAATGTTTAACGAGATGATCATGACCCACCAGACCCCCTCATCAGGGATCTCCAAGCCATCCGAAAGTTACCCCCACTTGTAATTACCGAGAGGCCAATGAAAACCCTGGGAAGACTGGAGGAAACTTTTTCTTTTCTCTCTCTCTCTCTCTCTCTCTCTCTCTCTCTCTCTCTCTCTCTCTCTCTCTCTCTCTCTCTCTCTCTCTCTCTCTCCTTTTAATTTCTCGGATGAAAATTAGCTGGAGATGTCAGCTCCCGTTGGCGTACTTTGTGTGGAGATCATTCGTATCATTTTTTTGTTGTTTCTAATCAGTTTTCTGTGTTAGAGAGTACAGTACAGTTTTAGGTTTTTATGGTGCGGTGTATTGCATATAGAGACACTGTTGAGCAGCACTGTGTCGCTCACACTACAGAGGGCACTGGAAGGTGAAAGACGATGATGGGGAGAGAGAGAGAGAGAGAGAGAGAGAGAGAGAGAGAGAGAGAGAGAGAGAGAGAGAGAGAGAGAGATAGTGGTAAACGAACATGTGGGAGAAAGATGTTGGAGATAAAGACATAGAGGAAGAGAAGACGTATGCGTGGAGCGAGAACGAGAGGAAGATAACGCGATTAATGTGGAGAGGAAAGAAAAAAAGATGATGATGAAAGAGGAAAGATTACAAGGAAGAAAAAGAAGAAGAAGAAAAAAAGACAGAGGGTTAGGGGAAGAAGATGAAGTTAAGGAAGACACGAGGAAGATGAGCAGAAGACTTAAGGAAGAAGGAAGTGGCATTCTCTATTGCACCGATGGAGGACTTTTATTTTTTTCAAGTCGAATACAAGATTTACTGGAATAACTAAGTTCTTGAACACTGTCTGCCAAGACTAATTTATCTTGAATGCCAACTGAGATGCAACGGGCATCTAAATGCTCCAATCAAAGACATCTTATGAACGCACCGTCAGGGGAGATACAAGTAAGAAATATAAAAATCACTCGATATACATCGAAGAGACGTCGCTAGGACGCCAGGTGCCCATCTTATCCACCATCCCTGAGGGCATGATGAAACAGCTGGGTTGGATGTGGACCGAATGCGAGAACTAGGATTCGATCCTCTTGCTTGCGCCCTAGGACCCCCGTGCCGCCCGTGAATGCGTGTAGGTCAGCGCAGTTACTCACCAGCTGTCGCAGAGATTTGGTAAGTGACGAAAGGTTCAGTAAATGAAGAAGTATTCGCTTAAATGTCGCGTAAAATACCATGGCACGAAATGTTAATTACCGCTGATGAAGGAATCTTTTAATGACTTCCACTCGTGACGATAATTAACTTCGGTTACGCGAGAATCAAAGTCTGATTGCTGATGACCATTGATGAGTACGTAATGTTTACCGGATATGTTCGATGGTGATGTTTTTTTCTCTTTTTCTTTTTTTTTAAGATTAACGAACAGACGTCACGTACCTGACTGGCGTAGTTGAAGGGAGAAGTAATTGGTTAAAAGGGAGATTTGCTCATTAGCGTTAACTGCGCCCAATAGCTAGTATGGATAACTGAGAGAGAGGAAAGAGAACATTGTAAATGTTTTGTACGATAAGATCAACTAACGGAAAGAGATGTATGTGACGGACTGTATTAAATGACTCTTGGTCGAGATTCGCTTGTGACAGACACACGAAATGAGCAAAAAAAAAAAAAAAGGGTTTCGCACTTCGTCCTCAGATCTTCCCTAGGGGGGGGGGCCTTCCCAAGCTCTTCCCAAGGCACGTTTGAAATTTAAAAAGGACACTTGGGTCAAAATTTGCACGTGTCGGGCTATGTGCACGTGGCAGATTATGTTACATTGATTCCCTCTTCTTCTTTTTTTTCTCTCTCTCTTCTCAAGAACCGTTACGTGTCAGACTTGTGTCAAAATGTGACTCCCTTGGTCTGGCATTGTACGAGATAAACCATGTGCAATGAAACTTCGTTTTGCCTGGTCTGACATACACAACCCTTGATGACGTAGGTGTCAGTAATCGATGGCTTAAGTTTAAGTGCAGAGGTAATTAGTGTGTAGGGCTTACCTTTTCAAAATAGACACGACATGAATTAGACTACGTTTATGTGAACTGGCCAAACATGAATGTTGCTGTAAACTGATGTTGCGTTTAGTTTTGCGATTATGAATACATTATTTTTTTTTTTCCCCTCTCCCTCCCCTGTTATTTCGGCCATGCAACGAGTGATTTGTTCTTGAATGTGTCTGCATACAGAATGTTTCATTACAGATATAGTTCGCCTGGGAGTGAAACGTAAAAAAATTGAAATACTCCTAGGCGTCGAAATAATTTCCATTACCTTGATTGGATTATATATAACAAAATGAAAATTCATCAGTCTCAAACAAATAGGATTTTTTAATATTTTCATCTTAATCCCGGGGATTATATTCTTTGCCTTCACTGTCGTATTCCTCTCGTATTAATTAAATTTTCGTAGTTTTTTTCCTCGATTCCTGTTATTCAATGTTTAGTCCTCCCATATCCCTTTACGTTAATATTTTTCCTCTTTATGTTTCATGTCTCCTTTGTTTTTCTTTTTCCCCTCCTCCTCCTCCTCTTCCTCCTCTTCCCTCACGTATCATCTTGTCTTTCTGTCATGTGTCCAATTTTCTCTCCCATTCTTACCTGTATTTTGACTTCTTCATTCTTCTTGACGTCCAGTGGGACACAGGGAACGTGCCTTGAGTGGACTGTAATGGGTGGGTCAGATGCACGGTGAACCAACACTTCAGTGGCTGTCAAGCGTCACTCCCTTGGTCCAGGCAGCTATCTTTTCTTTCTTTCTGCCTCGTCTACACAATGCATATTGTTCTCTCCCTATCGACAGAACGTTCTTTGATGGTGAACTGTACAAAACGTTCTTGCCCTTCCTACAGAGTGTTCTTCGCTGCTTGAACAATGTAGAATGTTCTTGTTGCCTTACCTGCATAGATCTCCTTGCAGCTGAACATTCCAGAATGTTCTTGCACTCTCAGAGCTGCTGAACAAGGCACATTGCTCTTGCCCTAACTACGAAGGATTCTTCGCTGCTTGAACAAGGTAGAATGCTCTTGCCCTTCCTTCAGAGGGTTCTTCGCTGATGGAACAATACAACATTAGGCCTCTGCTGTCCCTGGCTCACGATGCTTTCCCATTGAAGCTGCGCTCCACCTCATTCTTCTTGAAAACTCACACTTCAGTTGACATTACGCGAAGTTATCTTCTCGCTCGCATGAGAGACTGTAGCGTGAGGATAAGTGTTTGTCTCTATGTCTTTTTCTTAGGGCTGTTTATTGCATCCTCGCTTGTTAGTGGGTAGGGTAGCGGGTTTGCGTTGAACTTCTGGTTTCTTGAAGGCCCTTGAGCGCGACGGTGCGAGCCTTAAGAGCGACGGTACTGACCTTTAAGTACGGTATGATATGACCCTTGAGCACACGATGGTACGAATAGCCATTACGACTTCATGACCCTTTGGGCAACGACGATATGGTCCTTGGGTGCGATGGGCAACGCTGTGACACGCTCCGTAAGAACCAGGTCATCATGTGAAGTCGTCATACCAAAGGGTCGTGTTCTCGTGTTCAAGGGTTGTATTGTCGTGTTCAACGGCCGTACCGTCGAGGTCAACGGCCGTACCGTCGAGGTCAACGGCCGTACCGTCGAGGTCAACGGCCGTACCGTCGAGGTCAACGGCCGTACCGTCGAGGTCAACGGCCGTACCGTCGTGGTCAAAGGCCGTACCGTCGAGGTCAACGGCCGTACCGTCGAGGTCAAAGGCCGTACCGTCGAGGTCAAAGGCCGTACCGTCGAGGTCAACGGCCGTACCGTCGAGGTCAACGGCCGTACCGTCGAGGTCAACGGCCGTACCGTCGTGTTTAAGGGGTTAAGGGTAAAGCGTCTGAAGGGAGTTATATGAAGAGAGTAACTTTATTTATTCTTATTTTGCTCCGTCAGGAACTTTAAGTTCAGAGAGTGAAATGTAACAAGGGAGAGACACAAGAAGTGTCAGCTCATTTCAGGGAACTGCCAGTCAAATTGCAAGTATAATTGAGACGAATTAGTGTCAATATGTTGGACGCTGGACATGGGACATGAGTGTGAATATGTTGGATATAACATAAGAGCGAATCAGTATGTTGGAGTTGCCCGTTAGGATTGCGTCTGCTTTCATGCCAGCAGACAGGACAGGAAATCAGATTTCATTGTGACTGAGCCTATCTGGAGGCCTTTCTTTTAAGCAAATTTGGCTCACAGGCTCAGTCCACATATAACCCATTGAAAGAGGAACCGACTGGACAACTTGCCTTGCTCCCGACTAAACCCACTCACGAGAGCAGTACCCATAAACCACGTCGGAAAAAAAAAGGACTCTAAATGATTGAAATCCATGAACAGAAAAAAAAAACCTTGCTCGCTCGCTCTAAGGAACCTAGAAACGGAATTCGAACCCAGAACTCATCTCTCAACTCCAGGTGGTGCATCACAAGACCTGTTTAAAAGGATGGAACTTCCAAGCACAGACAGTCCCATAGAACAGGACTGGTCTTCTCCCTCCCTCACACACACACACACACACACACACACACACACACACACACACACACACACACACGAGAGACCCAGCCCATAAAACCTGTTCAGATTATTCATCTCCCGTGGCAGGACCCGCTCACCCCTCTGGATCCCGGAACGTGAAGCCATCCTAATGAGAGGCACTTTGGGGCGCCTCACGGTCTCTGGCACTGGAGTGGTGGTGAGGGAGGCACACAGACTACCTCCGATAATGAGGATCTCCCCACCGCTCCCTGATGAGAACCTCATCCAGGCAGACAGGCAGGGGGTTGCTCCTGCTGCTGCTGAGGAGGAGGAGGAGGAGGAGGAGGCCGCTGTTGAAAGGCGATTTAAATGGCCCATTGGCCTTTAGCTGTGCTTGAGATTGATTTGGGATATTGAGCTAATGGAGGGGAAAACGCCTTATCGAGAAAGTGGTTTGGAATTGCGAAAATAGTGATGAGGATATGAGAAAGAGAGAGAGAGAGAGAGAGAGAGAGAGAGAGAGAGAGAGAGAGAGAGAGAGAGAGAGAGAGAGATTAAGAAGGAATTAACTTTTTGTCTTTATTGATTTTAAAAAAAGAGTCGAATAAAATGTTAATAATTTGAAGACTTCATACATGAGGACGAGAGACGTCATTCGGCCTTTATCGCTGGCGATGTCAGAGATGCTGTCACTCTGTTCGTCTTGTGGACGAATACGTGGGAGTAAAATACATATATATATATTTATTATTTACCCTGTGTCTCGGCGAGGTAATATTTATGAAGGATTCTGCCTCGGTCGTCGTCAAGTCGTTAGTGTGTTTATTCCAAGCCACAGTAAACGACGTACGTACGTCCCTCCCTCATTACTCTCTCAGAAAAAGACTGCAAGACTCGACCGGCCAGGTAAAACTCTTTGCTTGATGTACACAGGGAGACAGTATATTGTGTACACAAGGAGACAGAATATTGTGTAAACAGGGACACATTATATTGTGTACACAGGGAGACAGTATATTGTGTACACAGGGAGACAGTATATTGTGTACACAGGGAGACAGTATATTGTGTACACAGGGAGACAGTATATTGCGTACACAGGGAGACAGTATATTGTGTACACAGGGAGACAGTATATTGCGTACAGAGGGAGACAGTATATTGTGTACACAGGGAGACAGTATATTGTCTACAGAGGGAGACAGTATATTGTGTACACAGGGAGACAGTATATTGTGTACACAGGGAGACAGTGTATTGTGTACACAGGGAGACAGTATATTGTGTACACAGGGAGACAATATATTGTGTACACAGGGAGACAGTATATTGTGTACACAGGGAGACAGTTTATTGTGTACACAGGGAGACAGTATATTGTGTACACAGGGAGACAGTATATTGTGTACACAGGGAGACAGTATATTGTGTACACAGGGAGACAGTATATTGTGTACACAGGGAGACAATATATTGTGTACACAGGGAGACAGTATATTGTGTACACAGGGAGGCAGTATATTGTGTATACAGGGAGACAGTATATTGTGTATATGAAAATTCACTCAGCTCGGTAGACGAAGTATCACGCGTTCTCAACTCTCTCTTGCCTCAAGTCTCTTCTTTTAACGGAAAGATATTATATTTTCTCATGGGTTTTTGCTCATTCATATCGCTCATCAGTTTCCATCGCGCATCCATGCCATGCCATGTCCATCATCGTAAACGTCGTCAAGAAAATAAAAAGAGAAAGAAAGATTAATTCTTGCGCTTCCTTTTTGAATCGTCTGATACAGAGGCATGTGTCTGGACGTGGGTTAGACAAAGGTGGGACATGCAGAAGGGAAAAAGAAGAAGAAGATGAAGAATCATTCCGAGTGTATGAGTATCGGTAGGAGGTATCAAGCTGACTCCCTGAATGAAGAAGGTACCAAATACTTGTTACTGGTACGCCAAATCATCACCTCCTCCACCCCCCCAGCGTGAACGTGAAGCCTAGCCGACTCTCTCCTTCTTCAGCACCGATGGTGCTGCGTTCGAGGATTCAGTGAACGTAAGGCCTAGCCGACTCTCTCCTTCTTCAGCACCGATGGTGCTGCGTTCGAGGATTCAGTGAACGTGAAGCCAAGCCGACTCTCCTCCTTCCTCAGCACCGATGGTGCTGCGTTCGAGGATTCAGTGAACGTAAGGCCTAGCCGACTCTCTCCTTCTTCAGCACCGACGGTGCTGCGTTCGAGGATTCAGTGAACGTGAAGCCTAGCCGACTCTCTCCTTCTTCAGCACCGATGGTGCTGCGTTCGAGGATTCAATTGGCGTACGGGAAAAAAGGTTGAGATTTATGAAATTAGAAATAAAGTTGTGTTTTTTTTTTTATCGTCTGCATCTTACCCATCGAAGCCGTGAAGATGACCTGTTGCTATTGAGGAGCGCTCGCTGCCAGCTATTAAGAGGATGTACAACACTATATGACCTCGACTAGGGGAAATGTGTGGTCATGAGCAAGAATATTATTGTGTGACTGTTGAACGTGGATATGCTACCGTTTCCTCATTCAAAGGTTCATAGAACTTTACATATTTCCCCCCACGAACGTCGCTTGTTTCTCCCCACACACCCCAATTTTTTTTTTCTAATTAGTGCCCGCTTACTTGCGTAGTGTCTTTGCGTGTTGAACTTTGCGTGAACAATATACTGTAGGTGTTCAGGGTGTAAAATATATCAGCGCTTTCGGTCACCAGGAGGGAAAGAGATTGTATTTTAGGGTCGCGATCCAAAATGTTTGGGAAACGGTAAAAAGAATTTTTTTTAAAGTGTTGTTGCTGGTTTCCATCTGTGATGGAGACATTCAAGAGAGGGAAGAATGGAGTTTGATAAGTTACAGTTTAACATATTAATAATTCATTTATCTTTAACTTTTTTTTATATATATGTTGAATGAAACTGGTGAGTTAATTTGCTAGACTCGAAATTGTTAAGGATTTCATGAATTAAAATATGCAAGAAAAGTAGAATATATTTTCGCTTTGTATATATTCAATTTTACTGTTTCACTAGAATTAATAATAATGATAAAAAAAAGTGACGCATGCTTTAGGAAATACAAATTATCTCTTGCCTTATCATTGGGTAAGAAAAAAAGAAAATTTACTTCCACGCTCTTTGGGTTTGAGAAAATCCCTTGGAAGAAAAAAAAAAGAAATTTTGAATAAATCTTTTCCTTCTTTCCATGAAAGCCATAAACTCACTCCTGTACTTGAGAATCAATTACTACTGGGTACATTACTTAAAAAAAAAAAAAAAAATCATTTTTTTTTCCATTGGTTCTCGCCTTTGACTCACAACCCTCGACAGTATTATAGAAAAAGTTTTTGATATACTCGGACAACAACAAATACACCAACAAGGACAACAACAACATAGACCCAACATAATATACAACACGCATTTTGGGGAAGATAATCCTATATGCCGATCCCGTATAGACAAACTTAACAAACCGGTTGGACGTCCGTCACTCAAATTCGGCGATAAAGCAGAAGCTATGGAAGTATGAGGCACATTGATGAATTGGACGTGTCAAAAGAAGAAAAAAAAAAGGTTGTGAATCAATGCCGGGACGAGGGTTGGTTTGACATTTGGAAAAGTTATTACGGACTATATATATACATAATTTAGCTGGCGGTAAATACCCGTTGTCTATCTTCTTCGGGCGGACGGGAGCGCAGATAAACCCCCCATCCCACACACACACACATACACAGCGGACGCAGCCTAACGGTCGTTTTCTTTCTTCTTTTTTTTAAATGTAGACAAAAAACGAACATCGAACCGACGTTCCAATAAGGTGGTGTCGCCATCGCCTTCCACCACCACCACTACCACCCCGACGACGACCTCCCTCCCTCATAGTCTAGGAGAGCTTACCCGCACCGCCTGTGTTGTATATGTACCCTCCAGCCTAGTAACCAGCCAGCCTAGTAACTAGGAATGGACGATTTACCGTCTATGATAATATGGTGGTCAGCTGGCGTGACTGCTGGTGGTGTAAGTCGACACTGGGTATAATTTCTTTTTCTTTTTTTCTTTTTTTTTTTAATCCGGGACTGGAATTTAACGATCATATTTTTTTTAATGTGTATATATATATACTGTTGGGTTTTATATATATATATATATTTTTTTTATGAGCTAACGTTTTCGGGACATTTTTATTATACTGATTGAATTACGGCATTTCCTGCTTTATAGGCATTGCTTTTATATTCTGTTACATCCGCAGTGTTTTTATTTTCTAAAAAAGAATATAAAACTGTGAAATGCACACACACACACACACACACACACACACACACACACACACAGACACACACGCACACACACACACACACACACACACACACACACACATTGTATATATATATATATATATATATATATATATATATATATATATATATATATATATATATATATATATATATATTTCTATGAGTCCACGGGGAAAATAAAACACGAAAAGTTCCCAAGTGCACTTTCGTGTAATAATCACATCATATATATATATTTATATATATATATATATATATATATATATATATATATATATATATATATATATATATATATATATATATATATAACCACGAGGAAAAATGAAACACGACAAGTCCCAAGTGCATTTTCATGCCATTGATGCATCATCAGGAGAGAGACATACAGGAATGAGGCAGAAGACTTACAACAGTCAAGTGTATATACAGAAGGGGAAGGTGAGCTAAGACGCCGTCGGCACACCAGTGTTTGTGGTGTTCGGGGGGTCTCTGGCACCGTGCCCTGCCTTGTCACAAGATTTATCATGTGGTCAAGACAGGAAACCATTTACAAATTTTTGCCCACGGGACAGCTTTGTCGTTGACAAAATTCGTAAACGGTCTCCTGTCTTGACCACATTATAGATTTTATGACAGGTGCGGTGCTCGACCCTCAAAACACCACAAACATTTGTGTACCACTAGCGTCTTGGGTTTGTTTCCTCCTCTCTTGACTGTTCCAAGCCTCTCCTGACGATGAATTACTCGCACGAAAGTGCACTTGGGACCTTGTGGTGTCTGACGATGAATTACTCGCACGAAAGTGCACTTGGGACCTTGTGGTGTCTGACGATGAATTACTCGCACGAAAGTGCACTTGGAACCTTGCATATACGCCTATACTTCATCTGGCACCTAGGGTACGCCGAGACCTTGTGAGACAAGACATCCCACGCCTCCTGCTCGCCCGAACCCAGCTCAAGTGACGTAGATTATATTCAAGACGACAATATCAAGGATCGCCATTACGGGGGATGGCGTATCACACACTTCCTTCGTCTGGCAGCCACAGTGTCTTGAATACTGAACAACCCCGGTTTCTCTCGTCTGATTAACACGGGTTGGGTTTATCTTGATGTAACAGCCTAACGACCTTCCCGATTGCGATAACGGTTGTTGTACTGGCGGCTGAGTGTGCATGACGGTCCCCCTCCGGCCCCCAGCACTGTACCTGAGGTGGTTGATTGCCTTGCATGACCAGTGCATGATGAAGAGGAGGAGGAGGGTTGTTGTACGGTATAGGAAGCGGATATCTGTCATGGACGCCGTAGGGTTCGCGACACCCCCCCAAATGGGAAAGGTGTCATCCGCTCTTAACTGCGTGGTTAACTACGTGGTCGCGACGTTACGAGTCTTGGGTATGGTGGGATCTTGCCCGCTGGTCAGGTCAGGGGCTCGTCCATCATCCTCAAGGCGTCCTAGTAGTCGTCTTCAAGAGCTGAAGACAAGACTTTAGTATCATGTACCCAATGCTGTCTTATCCTGATGTGGATTGATTGATTTGTGCAAGTGTCCCCGGCTAATGTAGTGTGCAACCTCCCTCATGCTCATACCGTGTGAGGTACCGCAGGAGGATGACAAGGGGGTCACAAAGGGTCTTACTCAGACCCCCAGTGGGTTAATGTGGCGTATGATGTTACTACAGTTCGTATGTGACATATGATGTTACTACAGTTACATATGATGTTACTACAGTTCGTATGTGACATATGATGTTACTACAGTTACATATGATGTTACTACAGTTCGTATGTGACATATGATGTTACTACAGGTACATATGATGTTACTACAGTTCGTATGTGACATATGATGTTACTGCAGTTACATATGATGTTACTACAGTTCGTATGTGATATATGATGTTACTACAGTTACATATGATGTTACTACAGTTCGTATGTGACATATGATGTTACTACAGTTACATATGATGTTACTACAGTTCGTATGTGACATATGATGTTACTACAGTTACATATGATGTTACTACAGTTCGTATGTGACATATGATGTTACTACAGTTACATATGATGTTACTACAGTTCGTATGTGACATATGATGTTACTACAGTTACATATGATGTTACTACAGTTCGTATGTGACATATGATGTTACTACAGTTACATGTGATGTTACTACAGTACGTATGTAACGTTCTTTTCCCCGTTTTTATGTCTACAGACGTACAGACGTGGTTGGTGTAGCACGTAGATATCTTTTGATTATCTGATTTGTGGCTACTGTGAAGTGGAGCTGTGTCGTCTCCATAGAGCGTGAGGATACTTGATGACCTGTGTAGATGTTCGTGTTGCAGTGTGTTGTGTGCGTCCTCACAACAACTGCTTCTCCGATAGTATTAACTCGAGGTCGTCCGTGCTTTTACCCAGCCATCAGTTATAAAGTATGTTTTACAATCATGACAGCGATCATCCTGGCCAATACAGAGGATTCATGTACTTCCGCGAAGCGAGTCAGTCATCCCAATAAAGAAAAGAAAAAAAAGAGAGTAGAAACGACCCCAAGTCGTGTTTTTATGTGTCTTGGGGATGAATAGTACCCACCTCTGCCGGCAGGTGGCCCTCCCGCACTACCTTCAGAAGCAGTGTGTGTACTGACTGTCACATGTTTGTTTGGGTTCTGTGGTTTATGAAACCTTCCAGTTATAAGGTGGGTGGTATTAACGAGGTGTGGGTTGGAGTAGCGTATCGGAGAGACTTGGGGGTTCAAACGAGAAGCTGAATTTCATTAGTCTATAATAATATTCTCCTTAGGTTTTCCTTACTTCATGTCCATCAACCTCGCTTATAAGATGTCAGATTATATGTGTGTGTGTGTGTGTGTGTGTGTGTATATATATATATATATATATATATATATATATATATATATATATGTATATATATATATATAATCAACTGACTTATATTTCTCTCTTGTGTCTCCCCTGATGATGTGATTATTACACGAAAGTGCACTTGGGAACTTTTCGTGTTTCATTTTCCCCGTGGACTCATAGGAATATATATATATATATATATATATATATATATATATATATATATATATATATATATATATGTATATATATAT